>NW_023044981.1:0-172086 GCF_011762505.2 Arvicanthis niloticus
GAGAAGAGAACAGAAGGGCATCCAAGAAGAGAAGAAGACAGAAGGGCATCCATAGAATAGAGTAAAAATGTGTCCGGAGAGAGGAGAGAACAGAAGGGCATGCAGAGAGAGTAGAAGATAGAAGGGTATCCAGAGACAGGAGAGAACAGAAGGGTATCTGAAGAGAGAAGAGAAATGAAAGCCATCCAGAGAGAGGAGAGGACAGAATGGCATCCAGAGAGATGAGAAGACAGAAGGGCATCCAGAGAGAAGAAAAGACAGAAGGGCATCCAGAGATAGGAGAGGGCAGAAGGGCATCCAGAGAGAGGAGAGCACAGAAGGGTATCTAAAGAGATGAGAGAACAGAAGGGCATAAATAAAGACTAGAGGACAGAAGGGTATCTAGAGAGATGGAGAGAAGAGAAGGGCATCGAGAGAGAAGAGAAGACAAAAAGGGAATCCAGAAATAGGAGAGAAATAAGGGCACCCAGAGAAGGAAGTGGACAGAAGGTCATCCGGAGAGGGGAGAGGACAGGTGAGCTTCCAGGGACAGAAGTGTACAGAAGGGTATCCAGAAAGAGAAGAAGGCAGAAGGGCATCCGGAGAGAGGAGAGAACACAAGGGCATCCAGAAACAATAGAGAACAGAAGGACATCCAGAGTGAGGAGTGTACAGAAGAGCATTCAGAGAGAGGAGAGAGCAGAAGGCCATCCAGAGAGAGGAGAAGACAGAACGGAAACCAAAGACAAGAGAGAACAGAAGGGCATCCAGAGAGAGGAGAAGACAAATGGCATCCGGAAAGAGGAGAGAACAGAAGCGCATCCAGAAAGAGGAGAAAAAAGAAGGGAATCTGGAGAACGAGAAGACAGAAATGTATCCAAATAGAGGAGAGAACAGAAAGGCATGCGAAGAGAGGAAAAGTCAGAATGGGATCCAGAGAGAGGAGAGGACAAAAGGGCATTTAGAAATAGAAGAGAACTGAAGGGCATCCAGGGAGAGGAAAGAACAGAAGGGCATCCAGAGAGAGGAGAAGACAGAAGGGCATCCAGAGAGAGGAGAGGACAGAAGGGCATCCATAGAGAGAGGACAGCACAGAAGGGTATCCAATGAGATGAAAAAACAGAAGGGCAAAAATAGAGAATAGAGGACAGAACGGCATCTAGAGAGAGGAGAGAAGAGAAGGGCATCGAGAAAGAAGAGAAGACAAAAAGGGAATCCAGATATAGGCGAGAAAAGAAGAATATCCAGAGAGAGAAGTGGATAGAAGGGCATCCGGAGAGGGGAGAGGACAGGTGGGCTTCCAGGGAGATAAGTGAACAGAAGGGCATCCAGAAAGAGGAGAAGGCAGAAGGACATCCAGAGAGAGGAGAGAACACAAGAGCATCCAGAAAAAATAAAGAATAGAAGGGCATCCAGAGTGAGGAGTGTACAGAAGAGCATTCAGAGAGAAGAGAGAGCAGAAAAGAATCCAGAGAGAGAAGAAGACAGATGGCATCTGGAGAGAGGAGAGAACAGAAGCCCATCCAGAAAGAGGAGAGAATAGAAGGGAATCTGGAGAACGAGAAGACAGAAATGTATCCAAAGAGAGGAGAGAACAGAAGGTCATGCGAAGAGAGGAAAAGTCAGAAGGGCATCCAGAGAGAGGAGAGGACAAAAGGGCATCTGGAAATAGAAGAGAACAGAAGGGCATCCCCAGAGAGGAGAGGACAGAAGGGCATCCAGTCTGTGGAGAGAACAGAAGGGCATTCAGAGAGAGGAGAGAAAAGAAGGTCATCTAGAGAGAGGAGAGAACAGAAGAGCATCCAGAGAGAGGAGAGGACAGAAAGGCAACCAGAGAGATTAGAGGACAGAAAGGATCCATAGAGAGATGAAGACAGAAGGGCATCCAGAGCAAGGAGAGGACAGAAGGGAATCCAGAGAGACGAGAGGACAGAAGGGCACACAGAGAGAGGATAGGACAAAGGGGCATCTGGAAATAGAAGAAAACAGAAGGGTATCCAGGGAGAGGAGAGAACAGAAGGGCATCCAGAGAGAGGAGAGGAAAGAAAGGCATCCAGAGAAAGGAGAGAACAGAAGTGAATCCAGAGATAGGGGAAGACAGAAGGGCATTCAGAGAGAGGAGAAAGCAGAAGGGCATCCAGAAAGAGGAGAAGACAGAAGCGCATACAGGGAGAGGAAAGGACAGATGGGCATCCAGAGAGATGAGAGAGCAGAAGGGCATGCAGAGAGAGGATAAAACAGAAGGGCATTCAGAGAGAGGACAGACAAGAAGGAGGTTCAGAGAGAGGAGAAGACAGAAGTGAATTCAAAGAAAGGAGAGAACAGAAGGGCATTCAGAGAGAGGAGAATAAAGAAGGGCATCCAGAGAGAATCAAGAACAGATGGGCATCCAGAGAGTGGAGAAGACAGAAGGGCATCAAGAAAAAGAGGACAGAATATCATACTGATAGAGGAGAGAACAGAAGGGCATCCCAAGAGAGGAGAAATCAGAAGGGCATCCATAGAGAGGAGAGGACAGAAGGGCATCCAGAGAGAGGAAAGAACAGAAGGGCATATAGAGAAAAGATAACAGTAGAGACTCCAGAAAGAGCAGAAGACAGAAGGGCATACTGGACATGAGAGAATAGAAGGGCATCCAGCAGGAGGAGAACACAGAAGGGCATCCGGGGAGAAGAGAGGACAGAAGCGCATCCCGAGAGACTTGAGAACAGAAGGGCATATAGAGAGAAGAGAGAACAGAAGAGAATCCAGAAAGAGGAGAGTAGAGAAGGGCATCCAGAGAGAGCACAAGACTAAAGGACATTTAGAGAAAGAAGAGGATATAAGGGCATATACAGAGAGGAGGAGACAGAAGGGTATCCAGGATGAGGAGAGAATTGAAGGGCATCCAGAAAGAGGAGAAAACAGAAGGGCTTACAGAGAAAGGAGAGAACAAAAGAGCATCCGGAGAGAGAGGGGAAGAGAGAAGGCATCCAGATGGAAAAGTGGACAGATGGGCATCCAGAGAAAGGAGAGGACAGAAGGGCATCCAGAGAGAATAGAGAACTGAACGGCATCCAAAGAGAGGAGAGGACAGAAGGGCATCTAGAGAAATCAGAGAAAAGAAGGGAATCCAGAAAAAGGGGAAGATAGAAGGGCATCCAGAGATAGGGCGGACAGAAGGGCATCCAAAGAAAAGAGAAGAGAAGGCCATCCAGGGGGAGGAGAAGAAAGAAGGGCATCTGTATAGAGGAGAGAACAGAACTGAATCCAGAGAGAGGGGAAGACAGGAGGGCATTCAGAGAGAGGAGAAGACAAAAGGGAATCCAGAGAGAGGAGAGAACAGAAGGGCATCCAGAGTGATGAGCGTACAGGAGAGCATCCATAGAGAGAAGAGAACAGAAAGGCAACCAGAGAGATTAGAGGACAGAAGGGATCCAGAGAGAGGAGAGGACAGAAGGGCATCCAGATCGAGGTGAGGACAGAAGGGCATCCAGAGAGATTAGAAGACAGAAGGGCACCCAGAGAGAGGAGAGGACAGAAGGGCATTCAGAGAAAGGAGTAGACAGAAGGTCATCCAGAGAGAGCAGAGAACAAAAATGCAACCAGAGAGATTAGAGGACAGAAGTGATCCAGAAAGAGGAGAGGATAGAAGAACATCCAGAGAGAGGAGAGGACAAAATAGCATCCAGAGAGAGCAGAGGACAGCAGGACATCCAGAGAGAGAAGAGAAGAGAAGGGCATCCAGAGACAGGACAGAAGAGAAGGGCATTGAGAGAGAGGAGAAGACAAAAAAGGAATCCAGTGATAGGAGAGAAAAAAAGGGCATCAAGAGAGAGAAGTGGACAGAAGGGCATCCGGAGAGGGGAGAGGACCGATGGGCTTCCAGGGAGAGAAGTGAAGCAAAGGGCTTCCACAAAGTGGAGGGGGCAGAAGGGCATCCAGAGGGAGGAGAGAACACAAGGGCATCCAGAAAAAAGAGAGAACAGAAGGGCATCCAGAGTGAGGAGTGTACAGAAGGGCATTCAGAGAGAGGAGAGAGCAGAAGGGCATCCAGAGAGAGGAGGAGACAGAAGGGCATCCAGAGAGAGGAGAGCACAGAAGGGTATCCAAAGAGTTGAGAAAACAGAAGGGCATAAATAGAGAATCGATGACAGAAGGGCATCTAGAGAGAGGAGAGAAGAGAAGGGCATCGAGAGAGAGGGGAAGACAAAAAGGGAATCCAGAGATAGGAGAGAAAAGGACATCCAGAGAGAAGAGAAGACAGAAGGGCATCTAGAGAGAGGAGAGAACAGAAGCGCATCCAGAAAGAGGAGAGAACAGAAGGGAATATAGATAATGAGAATACAGAAATGGACCCAAAAAGAGGAGAGAACAGAAGGTGATGCGAAGAGGGGACAATTCAGAAGGACATCCAGAGAGAGGAGAGGACAAAAATGCATCTGGAAATAGAAGTGAACAAAGGGCATCCAGAAGTGAGAGGACAGAAGGGCATCCAGAGAGTGGTGAGGACAGAAGGGCATTGAGAGATTGGAGATAACAGAAGGGCCTCTAGAGAGAGAGAGAACAGAAGGGCATCTAGAGATAGGAGAGAACAGAAAGGCATCCAGAAAGAGGAGAGAACAGAAGGGAATTCAGAGAATGAGAATACAGAAATGTAGCCAAAGAGAGGAGAGAACAGAAGGTGATGCGAAGAGAGGAAAATTCAGAAGGGCATCCAGAGAGAGGAGATGACAAAAGGGCATCTGGAAATAGAAGTGAACAAAGGGCATCCAGAAGAGAGAGGACAGAAGGGCATCCAGAGAGGAGAGGACAGAAGGGCATTGAGAGATTGGAGATAACAGAAGGGCATCCAGAGAGAGGAGAGAACAGAAAGGCATCCAGAGAGAGGAGAGGACAGAATGGCATCCAGAGAAAGGAGAGAACAGAAGTGAATCCAGAGAGATGGGAAGACAGAAGTGTATTCAGAGAGAGGAGAAAGCAGTAGGGCATCCAGAGAGAGGAGAAGACAGAAGCGCATACCGGGAGAGGAGAGGACAGATGGGCATCCATAGAGATGAGAGAGCAGAAGGGCATCCAGAAAGAGGAAAAAACAGAAGGGCATGCAGAGAGAGTAGTTCACAGAAGGGCATTCAGAAAGAGGAGAGAGCAGAAGGGCATTCAGAGAGACGAGAAGACAAAAGGGAATCCAAAGAAAGGAGAGAACAGAAGGGCATTCAGAGAGAGGAGAAGACAAAAGGGAATCCAAAGAAAGGAGAGAACAGAAGGGCATTCAGAGAGAGGAGAAGAAAGAAGGGCATCTGGACAGAAGAGAGAACAGATGGGCATCCAGAGAGTGGAGAAGACAGAAGGGCATCAAGAAAAAGAGGACAGAATATCATACTGATTGTGGAGAGAACAGAAGTGCATCCAGAGAGAGGAGAAGACAGAAGGGCATCCAGAGAGAGGAGAGAACAGAAGCGCATCCATAAAGAAGACAGAACAGAAGGGCATCAAGAGAAGGAGAAGACAGAAGCGTATCCAAAGAGAGGAGAGAACAGAAGGGCATGCGAAGCGATGAGAAGTCAGAAGGCCATCCAGAGAGAGGAGAAGACAGAAGGGCTTCCAGAGAGAAGAGAGAACAGAAGGGCATCCAGAAAGAGGAGAAGAGAGAAGGCATCCACTTGAAGAAGTGGACATACGGGCATCCAGAGTGAGGAGCGGACAGAAGGCCTTCCAGGGAGAGAAGAGAACAGAAATGCATGCAGAAAGAGGAGAGGACAAAAGGGCATCTAGAAACAGTAGAGCACAGAAGAGCATCCAGAAATAGGAGAAGAGAGAAGGGCATCCAGAGATAGGGGAGGACAGAAGGGCATCCACAGAAAAGAGAACAGAAGGGTATCCAGAGGAAGAAGACAGAAGGGTATCTGGATAGAGGAGAGAACAGAAGGGCAACTAGAGACAGGAGAGAACAGAAGGGCATTCAGAGAGAGGAGAGTACTGAAGTGAATCCAGAGAGAGGAGAAGACAGAAGGGCATTCTTTGAGAAGAGAGAGCAAAAGGGCATCCAGAGAGAGGCGAAGACAGAAGGGAATCCAAAGAGAGGAGAAAACAGAAGGGCATCAAGGGAGAGGAGAATACAGAAGGGCATCCAGAGAGAGGAGAGGACAGGAGGGCATCCAGAGAGAGAAGAGAGGTGAAGGGCATCCAGAAAGAGGAGAGGACAGAAGAGCATCGTGAGAGAGGAGAGGACAGGAGAGTATACAGGGAGAGGAGAGAACATAAGTGAATCCAGAGAGAAGAGAAGACAAAAAGGGAATCCAGAGAGAGGAGAGAACAGAAGGGCATCCAGTGAGAGGAGACGGCAGAAGGGCATCCGGAGAGAGGAGAAGACAGAACGGCTCTCAGAGAGAGGAGAGAACAGAAGGGCATTCGGAAAGAGGGGAAGAGAGAAGGCATCCACATGTAGAAGAGGACAGATGGGCATTCAGAGAGAGAAGAGGACAGAAGGGCGTCCAGGGAGAGAAGAGAACAGAAGGGCATGCAGAAAGAGGAGAGGACAAAAGGGCATCTAGAGAAAGCAGAGAACAGAAGAGCATTCAGAAAGAGGAGAAGACAGAAGGGCATCCAGAGGCAGGAGAGAACAGAAGTGCATCAACAGAAAAGAGAACAGAAGGGTATCCAGAGGGAGGAGAAGATAGAAGGCCATCTGGATAGAGGAACAAACAGAAGGGCAACTAGAGAGAGGAGAAGGGAATTCATAGAGAGGAGAGAACTGAAGTGAATCCAGAAAGAGGAGAAGACAGAAGGGAATCAAAAGAGACAAGAGAACAGAAGGGCATCCAGAAATAGGGGAAGAGAGAAGGGAATCCAATGAGAGGACAGGACAGACAGGCACTCCGAGAGAGTGGATAACAGAATGGCATCCAAAGAGAAGAGAGAACAGACTTGAATCCAGAAAGAGGAGAGAACAGAAGGGCATCCAGAAAAAGGAGAGAACAGAAGAGTATCCAGAGAGAGGAGAGAACAGAACAGCATTCAGAGAAAAGAGACAGCTGAAGGGCATCCAGAGAGTGGAGAAGACAGAAGGGAATCCAAAGAGAGTAGAGAACAGAAGGGCATCTAGAGTCAGGAGAAGATAGACTGTCATCCGGAGAGAAGAGAGAACAGAAGCACATCCAGAAAGAGGAGAGAACAGAAGGGCATCCAGAGAAGGAGAAGACAGAAGGGAATCCAAAGAGAGGAGAGAACAGAAGGGCATCTAGAGACAGGAGAAGATAGACTGTCATCCGGAGAGAAGAGAGAACAGAAGCACATCCAGAAAGAGGAGAGAACAGAAGGGCATCCAGAGAAGGAGAAGACAGAAGCGTATTCAGAGCTAGAAGAGAACAGAAGGGCAAGCTGAGAGAAGAAATTCCAAAGGGCAGAGTGAGGAGAGGACAGAAGGTATCTGGAAAGAGAAGAGAACAGAAGGGCATCCAGGGAGAGGAAAGATCAGAAGGGCATCCAGAGAGAAGAGAGGACAGAAGGGCTTCTAGTGAGTACAGAGAACAGAAGGGCATCCAGAGAGAGGAGAGAACAGAAGGGTATTGAGAGAGAAGAGAGAACAGAAGAGCATTCAGAGAGAGGAGAAAGCAGAAGGGCATTCAGAGAGAGGAGAAGACAGAAGAGAAACCAAAGAAAGGAGAGAACAGAAGGGCATTTAGAGAGAGAAAAAGAAAGAAGGGCATCCAGAGAGAAGAGAGAACAGATGGGCATCCAGAGAGTGGAGAAGACAGAACAGCATCAAGAAAAATGGTCAGAATGTCATACTGAGAGAGGAGAGAACAGAAGGTCATCCCAAGAGAGGAGAAGACAGATGGGCTTCCATTGAGAGGAGAGGACAGAAGAGCATCCAGAGAGAGGAGAGAACAGAACAGCATTCAGAAAGAGGAGAGAGCAGAAGGGCATCCAGAGAGGGGAGAGAACAGAAGGGCATCCAGTGAGAGGAGAGGAAAAAAGGGCATCCAGATAGAGGAGAGAACAGAAGGCCATCCAGTGAGAGAAGAAGACTGAAGGACATCCAGAGAGAGAAGAGGACAGAAGGGCATCTGGAGAGAGAAAAAGACTGACGGGCATCCATAGAGAGGAGAGAACAGAGGGCATCCAGTGATAGGAGAGAACAGAAGGGCATCCAGAGAGAGCAGAAGGCAGAAGGGAATCTAGAGTGAGGAGAGAATTGTAGGGCATCCAGAGAGAGGAGAAGACAGAAGGCCATCCAGAAAGAAGAGAGCAGAAGGGCATCTAGTGATAGGAATGGACAGAAGGGCATCCAGTGAGAGGAGTGAACAGAACGCCATCCAGAAAGAGGAGAATCCATGAGGGCATCTAGAGAGAGGAGAGAACCAATTGGCATCCAGAGAGAGGAGAGAACAGAAGGGCACCAGAGATTGGAAAAGACAGAAGGGCATCCAGAGAGAGTAGAGAATAGAACGCTATCCAGAAAGCTGAGAAGACAGAAGGGCATTCGGAGAGAGGAGAAAACAGAACGGCATCCAGAAAGAAGAGAGAACAGAAGGGCATCCAGAGAGAAGAAAAGACAGAAGGGAATCCAGAGAGAGGAGAGAACAGAAGGGCATTCGCAGAGAGGAGAAGACAGAAGGGCATCCAGAGAGGAGAGGACAGAAGGGTATCTGGAGAGAGAAGAGAATAAAAGGGCATCCAGAGAGTGGAGAAGACAGAAGGGCATCCAGAGAGACAAGAGGACACAAGGGAATCCAGAAAGAGGTGAGAACAGAAGAGCATACCAGAGAGGAGAGAACAGTAGGATATCCAGAGAGAGGAGAGGAAAAAAGGGCATCCAGAGAGAGGAGAGAACCAAACGAAATCCAGAAAAAGGAGAAGACAGAAGGGCATCCAGAGAGAGGAGAGGAGAGAAGGACCTCATGAAAGAAGAGAGAACAGAAGGGCATACAGAGAGATGAGAGAACACGAGAGAATACAGAAAAAGTAGAGATTAGAAGAGCATCTGGAAAGAGGAGAATACAGAAGGGTATCCAGGTATAGGAGAGAATTCAATGGCAACCTGAGATAAGAGAAGACAGAAGGGCATCCTAAGAGGGGAGAGAACAGAAAGCCATCCATGGTGAGGAAAAGGCAGAAGGGCATCCCGAGAGAGGAGAGAATAAAAGGGCATCAAGAAAAAGAAGAGAATAGAAGAGCATCAAGAGAGAGGAGAGAACAGAATGGCATTCAGGGAGAGGAGAGAGCAGAAGGGAATCCAGAGAGTGGAGAAGACAGAAGGGCATCCAGAGAGAGGAGAGAACAGAAGGGCATCCAGGAAGGTGAGAGAACAGAAGAGAATCCATCAATAGGAGAGAACAGAAGGCCATCCAGTGAGAGCAGAAGACTGAAGGATGTCCAGAGAGAGAAGAGGACTGAAGGGCATCCAGAGAGAGGAGAAGACAGAAGGGCATTCAGAGAGAGCAGAGGATAGAATGGCATCTAGGGAGAGGAGAGAACAGAAGGGCATAGGGAGAGAGGATAAGACAGAATGGCATCCAGAGACAGGAGAGGACAGAAGGGCATCCAGAGAGAGTAGAGCATAGAAGGGAATCCAGAGAGAAGAGAGAACAGAAGGACATTCAGAGAGAATAGAGGACAGAAGGGCATCTTGAGAGAGGATAAAAGAGAAGGGCATCCAGAAGGAGGAGAAGACAATAAGTGCATCTAGAGAGAAGAGAGAACAGTAGGGCATCCATAGAGAGGAGAGGACAGAATGACATCCCGAGAGAAGAGAGAAGAGAAGGGCATCCAGAGAGAGGAGAAGACAGAAGGGCATACAAGGAGAGTAGAGAATATAACTGTATCCAGAGACAGGAGAAGACAGAAGGGCATCCAGAGAAAGGAGAAGACAGAAGGGCATTCAGAGAGAGGAGAGGACAGAAGGATATCCCGAGAGAAGAGAGAATAGAAGGTCATCCAGAGAGAGGAGAAGATAGAAGGGATTCCAGCGAGAGGAAAGGACACAAGATCATCCAGAGAGATCAGAGTACAGAAGATCTTCCATATAGAGGAGAGAACAGAAGGGCATGCAGAGAGATAAGCAAACAGAAGATCTTCCAGAGAGAAGAGAAGAGAAGAGAAGGGCATCCAGAGATATGACAAAACAGAAGAGAATCTAGAGAGAGGAGAGAACAGAAGGGCATCCAGAGAGAGGAGACGACAGAAGGGCATCCAGAAGGAAGAGAGACAGAAGGGCATCCAGAGAGAGGAGAAGACAAAAGGGAATCCAGAGAGATAAAAGAACAGAAATCATCCATAGAGAGAATATAATAGACAGGCATTCAGACACATAAGAGGAGAGAAAGGAATATAGAGAGAGGAGAAAATAGAAGGGCATGTAGAGAGAGGAGAAGACAGAAGGTCATCCAGAGAGAGGTGAGCAAAGAACGGCATCCAGAGAGAAGAGAACAGAAGGGCATCCAGAGAGAGGAGAGTAAAGAAGGGCATCCAGGGAGAGCAGAGGACAGAATGGCATCCAGGGAGAGGAGAGAACAGAAAGGCATATTGAGTGACGAAAAGACAGAAGGGCATCCAGAGACTGGAGAGGACAGAAGGGCATCCAGAGAGAGTAGAGCACAGAAGGGAATCCAGAGAGACGAGAGAACAGACAGACTTCCAAAGAGAATAGAGGACAGAAGGGCATCTTGAGAGAGGAGAGAAGAGAAGGGCAATCAGAGAGAAGAGAAGACAAAAAGGGCATCTAGAGAGAGGAGAGAACAGTAGGGCATCCATGGAGAGGAGAGGACAGAAGGACATCCCGAGAGAAGAGAGAATAGAAGGGCATCCAGCGAGAATAGAAGACAGAGGGGCATACAAAGAGAGTAGAGAATAAAACTGTATCCAGAGAGCAGAGAAGACAGAAGGGCATCCAGAGAGAGAAGAGGACAGAAGGATATCCCGAGAGAAGAGAGAATAGAAGGGCATCAAGAAAGAGAAGACAAAAGGGCTTCCAGGGAGAGGAAAGTACACAAGAACATCCAGAGAGATGAGAGAACAGAGGATCTACCATATATAGGAGAGGACAGAAGGGCATGCAAAGAGATAAGCACACAGAAGATCATCCAGAGAGAAGAGAAGAGAAGGGCATCCAGAGATATGATAAAACAGAAGAGAATCTAGAGAGAGGAGAGAACAGAAGGGCATCCAGAGAGAGGAGATGACAAAAGGGTATCCAGAAGGAAGAGAGACAGAAGGGCCTCCAGAGAGAGGAGAAGACAAAAGGGCATCCAGAGAGATAAAAGAAAAGAAAAGCATCCATAGAGAGAATATAAAAGATGAGCATTCAGAGACATGAGAGGACAGAAAGGAGTATAGTGAGAGGAGAAAATAGAAGGGCATGTAGAGAGAGGAGAAGACAGAAGGTAATCCTGAGAGAGGTGAGCAAAGAATGGCATCCAGAGAGAAGAGAACAGAAGGGCATCCAGAAAGAGGAGAGTAAAGAAGGGCATACAGAGATAAGAGAAAAAAGAAGGGAAACCATGGAGAGGAGAGAACAGAAGGGCAGCCAGAGAGAAGAGAGGACAGCAGTGCATCCACAGATTGGGAAGAACAGAAGAGCAGAGAGAGAGAAGAGACAACATAAGGGCATCCGGAGAGAGGAGAGGACAGAAGGGCATCAAGAGAGAGGAGAGAACAGAAGGGCATCCGGAGAGATGAGAGGACAGAAGGGCTTCCAGAGAGAGAAGAAGACAGAAGGGCATCCAGAGAGATTAGAGGACAGAAGAGAATCTAGAGAGAGAAGAGAACAGAAGGGAAACCAGAGATATGGGAGGACAGAAGGAAATCCAGAGAGAGGAGAGAACAGTAAGGCATCCAGAGAGAGTAGAGAAGAGAATGGCATTCAGAGAGAGGAAAAGCCAGAAGGGCATCCAGAGAGAGGAGAGTAAAGAAGGGCATCCACAGTGAGGAGAATACAGAAGGGCATCCAGAGAGAGGAGAGAATAGAAGAGCATCGGATGAGAGGAGAAAACAGAAGGGCATAAAAAGAGAGGAGAGGCCAGAAAGGCATCCAGAGAAAGGAGAAGACAGAAGGGCATCCAGAGTGAGGAGAGTACAAAAGGGCATCAAGAGAGATGAGTGAACAGAAGATCATCTAGAGGAATAAGAGAAGAGAAGGGCATCCAGAGAGAGGGGAAGACAGAAGGGTATCCCAAGAGAAGAGAGGACAGAAATGGCATCCAGAGAGAGAAGAGGACACAAGGGCATCCAGATAGAGGAGAGAACAGAAGGCATACAGAGAGAGGGGAGAGAACAGAAGGGTATCCAGAGCGAGGAGAGGAAAAAAGGGCATCCAGAGAGAAGAGAGAAGAGAAGGGCATCGAAAGAAAGGAGAAGACAGAAGGGCATCCAGAGAGAGGAGAGGAAAGAATTACATCCCAAAGAAGAGTGAACAGAAGGACATCCAGTGAGATGAAATTACAGGAGAGAATCCAGAAAGAGGAGAGAACAGAAGCCCATCCAGAGAGAGCAGAAGACTGAAGGACATCCAGAGAGAAGAGGACCTAAGGGCATCTGGAGAGAGGAGAAGACAGGGCATCCAGAGAGAGGAGAGGACAGAATGGCATCCAGTTAGAGGAGATAACAGAAGGGCATCTAGAGAGAGGAGAAGACAGAAGGATATCCAGAATAAGGAGAAAATTGTCGGGCATCCAGAGAGAGGAGAAGACTGAAGGGCATTGAGAGAATCGAGAGAACAGAAGTTCATAGGGAGAGAGGAGAAGATAGAAGGGCAACTAGAGAGAATAGAGGACAGAAGGGCATCCAGAGAGAGGAGAGCACAAAAAAAATCCAGATAGAGGAGAGAACAGAAGCATATCCAGAGAGAATAGGGGACACAAGGGCATCTTTTGAGAGGTGAGAAGAGCAGCGCACCCAAAGAGAGGAGAAGACAAAGAGGGAATTCAGAGAGAGGAGAGAACCTTAGGGCATCCAGAAAGAGGTGAGGACAGAAGGGCATCCAGAGAGAGGAGAGGACAGAAGGGCATCCAGAGGGAGGGGAGAACAGAAGGGCACCCATGGAGAGGAGTGGTCAGAAGGGCATGCACAGAGAGGAGAGAATAGATGGGCATTCCAGAGAGCAGAGAAGACTGAAGGGAATCCAGAAAGAGTAAAGAATATAATGGTATCCAGAGAGCAGAGAAGAAAGAAGGGCATTCAGAGAAAGGAGAAGACAGAAGGGCATCCAGTGAGAGGAGAGAACAGAAGGGCATCCAGAGAGAGGAGAAGACAGAAGAACATCCAGAGTGAAGAGAACACAGAAGAGCATCCAGAGAGAGCAGAGATCAGAATGTCATCCAGAGAGTGGAGAAGACATAAAGACATCCAGAGAGATGAGAGGACAGAATACAATCCAGAGAGAGGAGAGAACAGAAGGGCACAAAAAGAGAGGAGAGGACAGAAATGCATCCAGAGAGAAGAGAGACCAGAAAGGCATGTAGAGAGAGGAGAGGACAGAAGGGCATCCAGAGATTGGGAAGAATAGAAAAGCATCGAGAGAGAGGAGACAACATAAGGGAATCCAAAGAGAGGAGAGGAAAGAACGGCATCCAGAGAGAGGAGAGAACAGAAGGGCATCTGGAGAGAGGAGAGGACAGAAGGGCATTCAGAGAGATTAGAGGACAGAAGAGAATCTAGAGAGAGAAGAGAGCAGAATTGCAACCAGAGATATGAGAGGACAGAAGGAAATACAGAGAGAGGAGAAGAAAGTAGGGCATCCAGAGAGAGGAGAGGACAGAAGGACATCCGGAGAGAGGAGAGAACCGAAGGGTATCCAGAGAGAGGAGAAGACAGAAGGGCATCCAGATAGAGGAAAAAACAGAAGGGCATCCATGGAGAACAGAGGTCAGAAGGGCATCCATAGAGAGGAAAAAACAGTTGGGCATCCAGAGAGCAGAGATGACAGAAGAGCATTCTGAATGAGGAGAGAGCTTTAGGGCATCCAGAGAGAGGAGAATACAGAAGGGAATCCAAAGAGAAGAAAGAATAGAAGAGCATGCATAAAGAGGAGAGAACAGAAGGGCATCCATAGAGATGAGAGAACAGAAGATCATCTAGAGAGAAAAGAGAACAGAAGGGCAACCAGATATATAAGAGGACAGAAAAAAAAAATCCAGAGAAAGAAGAGTAGAGAAGGGCATCCAGAGAAAGGAGAAGATAGAAGGGCATCCAGTTAGAGGAGAAGACAAAAGAGCATCCAGAGAGATAAGAGAACAGAGAAGGATTCATAGAGAGAATATAGTAGAAGGGCATCCAGAAAGATGAGAGGATAGAAAAAAATATATAGAGAGGAGAAAATAGAAGGGCATATAGAGGGAGGAGAAGACAGAAGGGCATCCAGAGAGAAGAGAACAGAAGGGCATCCAGAGAGAGGAGAGAACAGAAGGATATCCAGAGAGGATAGATGACAGAAGGGCATCCAGAGAGAGGAGAGACAAGAAGAACATCCAGAGAGAGGAGAATACATAAGGACATCCACAGAGAGGAGAGAATAGAAAAGCATCCGATGAGAGGAGAAAACAGAAAGGCTTCAAAGGAGAGGAGAGGACAGAAGGGCATCCATAGAGAAGAGAAGACAGAAGGGCATCCAGACAGAGAAGAGGACACAAGGGCATCCAGAGAAAGGAGACAACAGAAGGACATCCATAGAGAGGAGAAGACAGAAGGGCATCCAGATAGAGGAGAAAACAGAAGGACACCCAGAGAGCATAGATCACAGGAGGGCATCCAGAGAGAGGAGACAACAGAAGGGCATCCAGAGAGAGGAGAATACATAAGCGCATCCACAGAGAGGAGAGAAAGAAGAGCATCAGATGAGAGGAGAAAACAGAAAGGCTTCAAAGGAGAGGAGAGGAGAGGACAGAAGGGCATCCATAGAGAAGAGCAGACAGAAGGGCATCCAGAGAGAGGAGAGGACATAAGGGCATCCAGAGAAAGGTGACAACAGAAGGACATCCAGAGAGAGGAGAAGACAGAAGGGCATCCAGATAGAGGAGTGACCAGAAGGGCATCCAGAGGGATGAGAATACAGAAGGGCATCCAGAGAGAGGATAGGACAGAAAGGCATCCGGAGAAGAGAACAAAAGGGCATCCAGAGAGAGGAGAAGACAGAAGGGCATCCAGAGAGAGTAGAGTGTAGAAAAGCATCCAGAGAGAGTAGAGTATAGAAAAGCATACAGAGAGAGGAGAGAACAGAAGGGCATCCAGAGAGAGGAGAGGGCAGAAGGGCATTCACAGAGAAGAGAGAACAGAAACGCATCAGAGAGAGGAGAGACCAGAAGGGCATCCAGAGAGTAGAGAGAACAGAAAGGCATCCAGAGAGATGAAAAGATAGAAGGGCATCCAGAGAGAGGAGAGAACAAAAATGAATCCAGAGAGAGGAGAAGACAGAAGGGCATTCAGAGAGAGGAGACATCAGAAGGGGATCCAAAGAGAGGAGAAGACAGAAGTGCATAAAGGGAGAGGAGAAGACAGAAGGGCATCTTGAGAGAAGAGAGAACAGAAATGGCATCCAGAGAGAAAAGAGGACACAAGGGCATCCAGATAGAGGAGAGACCAGAAAGGCATACAGAGAGAGGAGAGAACTGAAGGGTATCCAGTGAGAGGAGAGGAAAAAAGGGCATCCAGAGAGAGGAGAGAACAGAAGGACATCCCCAATTAGTTAGAAGAGAAGGGCATCCAGAGAGATGAGAGTACAGGAAAGAATACAAAAAGAGGAGAGAACAGAAGCCCATCCAGAGAGAACAGAAGACTGAATGACATTCAGAGAGAGAAAAGGACCGAAGGGCATCCGGAGAGAGAAGACAGAAGGGCATCCAGAGAGAGGAGAGGACAGAATGGCATCCTGTGAGAGGAGATAACAGAAGGGCATCTACCGAGAGGAGAAGACAGAAGGATATCCAGAGTAAGTAGAAAATTGTCGGGCATCCAGAGATGGTAGAAGACTTAAGGGCATCGAGAGCATTGAGAGAACAGAAGATCATAGGGAGAGAGCAAAAGACAGAAAGGCATCTAGAGTATGGAGGGGACAGAAGGGCATGCAGAGAGAGGGAGCATAAAAGGGAATCCAGAGGCATGAGAGTACAGAAGGATATCCAAAGAGAATAGAGGACACAAGGGCATCTTGAGAGAGGTGAAAAGAGCAGCACATCCAGAGAGAGGAGAAGACAAAAAAGGAATTCAAAGAGAGGAGAGAACAGTAGGGCTTCCAGAGGTGAGGACAGAAGGGTATCCAGAGAGAGGAGAGGACAGAAAAGCATCCAGAGAGAAGAGAGAACAGAAGGGCATCCATGGAGAGGAGAGGTCAGAAGGGCATGCACAGAGAGGAGAGAACAGATGGGCATCCAGAGAGCAGAGAGGTCAGAAGGGCATGCACAGAGAGGAGAGAACAGATGGGCATCCAGAGAGCAGAGATTACAGAAGGGCATCCAGAGAGAGTAGAGAATAGAATGGTCTCCAGAGAGCAGGGAAGACAGAATGGCATCCAGAAAAAGAGAAGACAGAAGGGCATCTAATGAGAGGAGAGAACAGAAGGGAATCAAGAGAGAGGAGAAGACAGAAGGGCATTCATAGAGTGGTGAAAACAGAATGGCATCCAGAGAGAGGAAAAGAGAGAAGGGCATCCGGAGTGAAGAGAAGACAGAAAAGCATCCAGAGAGAGAAGAGATCAGAAAGTCATGCAGAGAGAGAAGACAGAAGAACATCCAGAGAGATGATAGGACTGAAGAGAATTTAGACGGAGGAGAGAACAGAAGGGCATAAAAAGTGAGGAGAGGACACAAGTGCATCCAGAGAGAGGAGAGAATAGAAAGGCATGTAGAGAGAGGAGAGGATAGAAGGGCATCCACAGATTGGGAAGAACAGAAGACCATCGAGAGAGAGGAGACAACATAAGGGCATCCAAAGAGATGAGAGGACAGAAGGGCATCCAGAGAGAGGAGAGAACAGAAGGGCATCTGGAGAGAGGAGAGGACAGAAGGGTTTCCAGAGAGAGAAGAAGACAAAAGAGCATCCAGAGAGATTAGAGGACAGAAGAGAATCTAGAGAGAGAAGAGACAGAAGGGACAACGGAGATATGAGAGGACAGAAGGAAATCCTGAGAAAGAAGAGGAGAGAAGGGCATCCAGAGCGTGGAGAGTACAGAAGGGCATCCAGAGAGACAAGGGTACAAAAGGTCTTCCAGAGAGAGGAGAGCACAAAAGGGAATCCAGAGAGAAGAGAGAATAGAAGAATATCCAGAGAGAATAGAAGACACAAGGGCATCTTGAGAGAGGAGTGACGAGAAGCACATCCAGAGAGAGCAGAAAACAAAAAGGGAATCCAGAGAGAGGAGAGAACAGTAGGGCATCCAGAGAGAGTAGAGGACCGAAGGGCATCCAGAGAGAGGAGAGGACAGAAGGGCATCCAGATACAGGAGAGTTCAAAAGGGATTCAGAGAGTGGAGAGAACCGAAAGCCATCCAGAGAAAAGAGAGGACAGAAGTGCATCCAGAGAGAGAAGAGGACAGAAGGGCATCCAGAAAGAGGAGAGAACAGAAGGGCATCCATGGAGAGGAAAGGTCAGAAGGGCATCCACAGAGAGGACAGAACAGGCAGTCATCCAGAGAGTGGAGAAGACAGAAGGGCATCCAGAGAGAGTAGAGAATAGATCGGTATCCAAAGAGCAGAGAAGACAGAAGGGCATCCAGATAATGGAGAAGATAGACTAGGGAACAGAAAGGCATGTAGACAGAGGAGAGGACAGAAGGGCATCCATGGATTGGGAAGAAGAGAAGAACATCGAGAGAAAGGAGACAACATAAGGGAATTCAAAGAAAGGAGAGAATAGAAAAGCATCCAGAAAAAAGAGAGAACAGAAAGACATCCATAGAGATGAGAGAACAGAAGATAATCTAGAGAGAATAGAGAACAGATGGGCAACCAGATATATGAGAGGACAGAAAAAAATCCAGAGAGAGGATAGGAGAGAAGGGCATCCAGAAAGAGGTGAGGACAGAAAGGCATCCCGAGAGAAGAAAGGACAGATATGGCATCCAGATTGAGAAGAGGACACAATGGCATCCAGATAGAGGAGAGAACAGATGGGCATACAGAGAGAGGAAAGAACAGAAGGGTATCCAGAGAGAGGAGAGGAAAATAGGGCATCCAGAGAGAGGAGAGAACAGAAGGGCATCCACAAAAGGGAGAAGACAGAAGGGCATCCAGAGAGTGGAGAAGACAGAAGGACATCCCAAAAGAAGAGAGAACAGAAGGGCATACAGAGAGATGAGATAATAGGAGATAATCCAGAAAGAGGGGAGAACAGAAGCCCATCCAGAGAGAGTAGAAGACTGAAGGACATCCAGAGAGATAAGTGGACCGAAGGGCATTCAGAGAGAGCAGAAGACAGAAGGGCATCCAGAGAGAGGATAGAACAGAATGGCATCCAGCGAGAGGATAGAAAAGAAGGGCATCTAGAGAAAGAAGAGAGAAGGATATCTAGAGGGGAAAATTGTTGGGCATCAAGATGGAGGAGAATATTGAAGGGCATCGAGAGAATTGAGAGAAGAGAAGGGCATAGGGAGAGAGTAGAAGACAGAAGGGCATCCAGAGAAAGGAGAGTACAGAAGGGCATCCAGAGAGAGGAGCATACAAAAGGGATCCAGAGAGAGGAAAGAACAGAAAGCCATCCAGAGAGAGGAGTGGACAGAAGGGCATCCAGAGTGAGGAGAGGACAGAAGGGCATCCAGAAAGAGAAGGGAACAGAGGGATGAGAGGACAGAAGAGAATCTAGAAAAAGGAGAGAAGAGAACGGCATCCAGAGAGATGAGAAGACAGAAGGGCATCCAGAGAGAGGAGAAAACAGAAGGTCATCTGGAGTGATGAAAATACCGAAGGGCTTCCAGAGAGAAGAGAGGACAGAAGGGCATCCAAAGAGAAGGTAACAGAAGGGCATCCAGATAGCAGAGAATACAGACGGGTATCCAGAGAGATGAGAGGACAGAAAGGCATGTAGAGAGAGGAGAAGACATAAAAGCATCCATAGATAGGTGAAAACAGATGGGCATCCAGAAAGAAGAGAAGACAGAAGGGCATACAGAAAGTTGACTTGACAGAAGAGCATACGGAGATTGGAGAGATCAGAAGTTCATTCAGAGAGAGGGGAAGACAGAAGGGTATCCAGAGAGAGGAGAGGACAGAAGGGCATCCAGAGAGAGGAGAAGACAGAAGGACATCTGGATAGAGGAGAGAAAAGAAAGTTATCCAGAGAGAGGAGACAAGAGAGGGTCATCCAGAGAGACGAAAAGACAGGAGAGCATCGAGAGAGGGGAGAACAGAAGGGCTTTCAGGAGAGGAGAGAACAGAAGGGCATGTAGAGAGAGAAGAAGACAGAAGGGCATCCATAGACAGCTGAAAACAGAAGGGCATCCAGAGAGAGGAGAAGACAGATGGGCATCCAGTCAGAGGAGAGAACCAAAGGGCATCCAGAGAGAGGAGATGACAGAAGGGCATCCAGAGAGAGGAGATGACAGAAGGGCATCCAGAGAGAAGAGAAGACAAAAGGGCATCCAGAGAGATAAGAGAACAGAGAAGCATCCATAAAGAGAATATAATAGAAGGGCATTCAGAGAGATGAAGGACAGCAAGGAATATACAGAGAGGAGAAAATAGAAGGGCATGTAGAGAGAGAGAAGATGACAGAAGGACATCCAGAGAGAGTAGAGGAAAAAAGTTAATCCAGAGAGAGAAGACAACAGAAGGACATCCATGGAGAGGAAAGGACAGAAGTCCATCCAGCAAGAGGAGAGAACAGAAGGACATCCAGAGAATAAAGAGAACAGAAGAGCATCAAAAGAGAGGAGAAAACAGAAGGGCATCAAGAGAGAGGAGAGGAAAGAAGGTCATCCATAGAGAAGGGAAGATAGAAGTGTATCCAGAGAGAGGAGAGGACACAAGGGCATCCAGAGAGATGAGAGAACAGAACATCATCCAGAGAGAGAAGAGAACAGAAGGGCATCCAGAAAGAGGAGAAAACAGAAGGGCATCCAGAGAGAGGAGAGGACAGAAGACAATCCGGAGAGAGGAGAGAACAGAAGGGCATACAGAGAGAAGAGAAGACAGAAGGGCATCCAGAGAGAGTAGAGAAAAGAAGGGAATCCAGAGAGAGAAGAGGACAGAAGGAGGACCGAAGGGCATCCAGAGAGCGGAGAAGATGGAAGGGCTTCCAGAGAGAGGAGAAGACATAAGGGCATCCAGAGAGATGAGAGTAAAGAGAGCCTCCATAGAGAGAAGAGTACAGAAAGCAAAGAGAGATATTAGAGGACAGAAGGGAATCCAGAGAGAAAAGATGACAGAAGGACATCCAAGAGAGGAAAGAATAGAAGGGAATCCAGAGAGAGGAGAGGAAAGAAGGGCATCCAGATAGGGGAGAAGACAGAAGGGCATCCAGAGATAGAAGAAGACAGAAGGCATCTAGAGAGAGGAGATTACAGAAGGGAATCCAGAGAGAAGAGAAAAGAAGGACATCCAAAGAGAGGAGAGACAGAAGGGCATCCAGAGACAAGAGAGGAAGGAAGGGCAACCAGAAAAAGGAGAGAACGGGAGGGCATCCAGAAGAGGAGAGAACAGAAAGGCATGTAGAGAGAGGAGAAGACTGAAGGGGATCCAGAGAGATGAGAGAAGAGAAGAGCATCCAGAGAGAGGAGAGGACACAAGGGCATCCAGAGAGATAAGAGAACCAAGATCTTCCAGAGATAAGAGAGAACAGAAGGACATCCACAGAGATGAGCGAGCGAACAGAAGATCATCAAGAGAGAGAAGGGAACAGAATGCCATCCAGAGAGATGAGAGTACAGAATAGAATCTAGAGAGAGAATAGAACAGAAGGGCATCAAGAGATATGATGAGACAGAAGGTCATCCAGAGAGAGAGGAGACTACAGAAGGTCATCCATAATGACAAAAAGACAGAAGGGCATTCAGAGAGAGAAGAGGACAGAAGGGCATCCAGATAGAGGAGAAGACAGAAGGGCATCAATAGATAGGTGAAAACAGAAAGGCATCCAGAGAAAAAAGAATACATAAGGGCATTCAGAGAGATGACTTTACAGAAGGACATCCGGAGAGTGGAGAGATCAGAAGGGCATCCAGAAAGAGGGCGAGACAGAAGGGCATCCAGAGAGAGGAAAGAACAGAAGGGCATCCAGAGAGAGGAGAAGACAGAAAGTATTTGGATAGAGAGAACAGAATGTCATCCAAAGAGAGGAGACAACAGATGGTCATCAAAAGAGACAAAAAGACAGAAGGGCATCCAGAGAAAGGAGAGAACCAAAGGGCTTCCAGAGAGATGAGAGGACAGAAGTGATTCTAGATAGAGGAGAGAACAAAAGGGCATGTACAGAGAGGAGATCACAGAGGGGCATCCATATAAAGGGGAAAAAAGGACATGCAGAGAGAGAAGACAGAAGGGCATCTGGAGTAAGGAGAGAACAAAAAGGCATCCAGAGAGAGTAGAGGACAAGAGAGCATCCAGAAAAAGAGGAGAAGAAAGAAGAGTATCCAGGGAGAGGAGGGGACACAAGGGCATCCAGAGAGATGAGAGAACAGAAGATCTTCCAGAGAGAGGAGTAAAAAGGAAGGGCATCCACAGAAATTAGTGATCATCCAGAGAGAGTAGCGAACAGAAGGGAATCCTGAGGGATGAGAGGACAGAAGAGAATCTAGAGAGATGAGAGAACAGAAGAGCATCCATAGAGAGAAGAGAACAGAGTGGCATCTAGAGACATGAGAGGAATGAAGGGAATCTAGAGAGCTGAGAGAACAGAAGGGCATGTAGAGAGAGGAGAACACAGAAGGGAATCCATAGAGAGGAGAAGACAGATGGGCATCCGGTTAAAGGAGAGAACCGAAGGGCATCCAGAGAGAGGAGACAACAGAAGATCATCCAGAGTGACGAAAAGACAGAAGTACATACAGAGAGAGGAGAGGACAGATGGACATCCAAAGAGAAGAGAAAAGAAGGGCATCCAGGCAGAAGAGAAGACAGAAGGGCATCCAGAGAGAGGAGAAGACAGGAGGGCATCCAGAGAGAGGAAAGAACAGAAGGGCATCCAGAGAGATGAGAGTACAAGAGAGCCTCCATAGAGAGAAGAAAACAGAAAGACAAAGAGAGATATTAGAGAACACAAGGGAATCCAGAGAGAGAAGAGGACAGAATGGCATCCAAGAGAGGAGAGAACAGAAGGGCATCCAGAGAGAGGAGAGGACAGAAGGGCATCCAGAGAGGGGAGAAGACAAAAAGGCATCCAGAGAGAGGGGAGAACATAAGTGCATCCAGAGAGAGAAGAAGAAAGAAGGCATCCAGAGAGAGGAGATTACAGAAAGGCATCCAGAGAGAAGAGAAAAGAAGGGCATCCATAAAGAAGAGAGAACAGAAGGTCATCCAGAGAGAGGAGAGGACACAAGAGCATCCAGAGAGATGAGAGAACAGAATATCTTCCAGAGAGAGGAGAGAACAGAAGTGCATCCACAGAGATGAGGGAACAGAAAATCATCCAGAGAGAGAACAGAACAGAAGAGCATCCAGAGGGATGAGAGTACAGAATAGAATCTAGAGAGAGGAGACAACAGAAGGGCATCCATAGAGAGGAGAGGACGGAAGGGCATCCAGAGAGAGGAGAGGACAGAAGGGCATCCAGAGAGCAAAGAAGACAGAAGGGCATCCAGAGAGAGTAGAGAATAGAACGGTATCCAGAAACCAGAGAAGACAGAAGGGCATCCAAAGAAAGGAGAAGACAGAAGGGCATACAGTGAGAGGAGAGAACAGAAAGTCATCAAGAGAGAGGAGAGGACAGAAAGGAATCTAGAGAGAGGAGAGTACAGAAAGGAATGTAGAGAGAGGAGAGGACAGAAGGGCATCCACAGATTGGGAAGGACAGAAGAGCATTGAGAGAGAGGAGACAACATAAGGGAATCCAAATAGAGGAGAGAATAGAAGAGCATCCAGAAAGAGGAAAGAACAGAAGGTCATCCAGAGAGATGAGAGAACAGAAGATAATCTAGAGAGAAAGAGAACAGAAGGGCAACCAGAGATATGAGAGGACAGAAAAAAAATCCAGAGAGAGGTGAGTAGAGAAGGGCATCCACAGAGAGGAGAGAATAAAAAAGCATTGGACGAGAGGAGAAAACAGAAGGACATCAAAAGAGAGAAGAGGACAGAAGGGCATAGAGAGACAATAGGACATCCTATCTTCTACATCCATAGAGAAGAGAAGACAGAAGGGCATCCAGAGAGAAGATAGGACACAAGGGCATCCAGAGAATTGAGAGAACAGAAGATCATCCAGAGAGAGAAGAGAACAGAAGGGCGTCCAGAGAGAGGGGAAGACAGAAAGGCATCAAGAGAGGAGAGATGAAGAAATGGCATCCAGAGAGAGAAGAGGACAGAAGAGCATGCAGAGAAAGG
Source organism: Arvicanthis niloticus (assembly GCF_011762505.2). Classification (NCBI taxonomy): domain Eukaryota; kingdom Metazoa; phylum Chordata; class Mammalia; order Rodentia; family Muridae; genus Arvicanthis; species Arvicanthis niloticus. Next base: position 23,418 of record NW_023044981.1, read on the forward strand.
AGAGAACAGAAGGGCATCAATGGAGAGGAGAGGGCAGAAGGGCAGGCACAGAGTGGAGAGAACAGACGGGCATCCAGAGAGCAAAGAAGACAGAAGGGCATCAAGAGAGAGTAGAGAATAGAACAGTATCCAGAGAGCAGAGAAGATAGAAGGGCATCGAGAGAAAGGAGAAGATAGAAGGGCATCCAGAGAGAAGAGAAGGCAGAAGGGCATCCAGAGAGAGGAGAGTAAAGGAGGGCATACAGAGAGAGGAGAGTATAGAAGGGCATATAAAGAGAGGAGAGTGCAGAAGACTTCCAAAGAGAAGAGAGAACAGAATGGCATCTGGAGAGAAGAGAGAACAGAAAGGAATCCAGAGAGAGGAGAGGACAAAAGGGCATCCAGAGAGAGGAGAAGACAGAAGGGCATCCGGAGAGAGGAGAAGACAAAAGGGCATCCAGAGAGATGAGAGAACAGAGGACCATCCATAGAGAGAATATAATAGAAGGGCATCCAGAGAGATGAGAGGACAGAAAGGTATCAAGCGAGAGGAGAAGACAGAAGGGCATCCAGGGAGAGGAGCAGACAGAAGGGCATCCTGTTAGAAGATGGTAAATAAGGGCATTCACTGAGACGAGAGAACAGAATGGCATCCAGAGAGAGGAGAAAACATCCGGAGAGTGGAGCTGAGAGAAGGACCTCCAGATAGAAGAGAAGAGAGAAGGGAATCCGGAGAGAGAAGAGAATAGAAGGGCATCCAGAGAGAGGAAACGACAGAAGGGCTTCTGGCGAGAGGAAAGGACACAAGAACATCCAGATTGATGAGAGAACAGAAGATCTTTCATAGAGAGGAGAGAACAGAAGCGCATGAAGAGAGATAAGCAAACAGAAGTTCATCCAGAGAGAGAAGAGAAGAGAAGGGCATCCAGAGATATGACACAACAGAAAAGAATCTAGAGAGAGGAGAGAACAGAAGGGCATCCAGAGAGAGGAGATGACAGAAAGGCATCCAGAGAGAAGAGAATATAGAAGGGCATCTAGAGAGAGGAGAAGACAAAAGGGCATCAAGAGAGATAAGACAACAGAGAAACATGCATAGAGAGAATATAATAGAAGGTAATCCAGAGAGATGAGAGGACAGAAAGGAATATAGCGAGTGGATAAAATAAAAGGGCATGTAGAGAGAGGAGAAGACTGAAGGGCATCAAGAGAGAGGTGAGAACAGAAGGGCATCCAGAGAGAAGGGAACAGAAGGGCATCCAGAGAGAGGAGAGTAAAGAAGGGCGTACAGAGGGAGGAGAGAACAGAAAAGCATCCAGAAAGATGAGAGAAGAGAAGGGCATCCAGAGAGAAGAGAGGACAGAAGGGCATCCACAGATTGGGAAGAACAGAAGAGCATCGAGAGAAAGGAGGCAACATAAAGGCATCCAAAGAGAGGAGAAGACAGAAGGGAATCCAGAGATAGGAGAGAACAAAGTGGCATCCAGAGAGAGGAGAGAGCAGAAGGGAATCCAGAGACAGGGGAAGACAGAAGGTCATCCGGAGAGCAGAGAGAACAGAAGGGTATCCAGAGAGAGGAGAGGACAAAATGGCATGCAGAGAGAGGAGATAACAGAAGGGCAACCAGAGATAGGAGAAGACAGAAGGGCATCCAGAGAGAGGATAAAACGATATCCAGAGAGAGGAGAAGACAGAAGGGAATCCAGAGAAAGGAGAGAACAGAAGGGCATCCAGAGAGAGGAGAGAGCTGAAGGGCATCTAAAGAGAGCAGAGAACAGAAGGGCATCAACAAAGAGGAGAAGACAGAAGGGAATCGGGAGATAGGAGAAGACAGAAGGACATCCGGCGAGTGGAGAGAACAGAAGGGTATCCAGAGAAAGGAGAAGTCAGAAGGGAATCGGAGAGACAAGAGAAGAGAACGGTATAGGGAGAGAGGAGAAGACAGAAGGGCATCCAGAGGGAGGAGAAGACAGAAGGGCATCCAGAGAGAGGAGAGAACAGAACGGCATCCAGAGAGAGGAGAAGACAAAAGGGAAGCTGGCAAGACGAGAGAACAGAAGGGCATAGGGAGAGAGGAGATGTCAGAAGGGCATCCAGAATGAGGAGAGGATAGAAGGGCATCCAGAGAAAGGAGAAGAGAGAAGGGCATCCGGAGACAGGAGAGAACAGAAGGGCATCCAGAGAGAGAAGAGGACTGAAGGGCATCCGGGGAGAGGAGAACACAGAAGGGCATCTAGAGAGAGGAGAAGACAGCAGGGTATCCAGAGTGAGTAAAAAACTGTTGGGAATCCAGAGAGAGGAGAAGACAGAAGGGCATTGCAAGAGACAAGAGAACAGAAGGGAGTAGGGAGAGAGAAGAAACAGAAGGGCATTTAGGGAGAGCAGAGAACAGAAGGGCAACCAGAAAGAGGAGAAGACCAAAGGGCTTCATGAGATAGGAGAAGACAGAAGGGCATCCAGAGACAGGAGAGAACAGAATTACACCTAGAGAGAAAAGAGAGCAGAAGGGAATGCAGAGAGAGGAGAGGAAAAAAGGGCATCCACATAAAATAGTACAGAAGGCCATACAGAGAGAGGAGAGGACAGAAGGGCATCTAGATAGAGGTTAGAACAGAAGAGCATCCAGAAAGAGCAGAGAACAAAAGGGCATCCAGATAAGAAGACAGATGTGAATCCAGAGAGAGGAGAGAACAGAAGGGCATTTGGAGAGAGGAGAGAACAGAAGGGCATCAGGAGAGAGGAGAAGACAGAAGGTCATCGAGAGAGAGGAGATGACAGAAGGGCATCTAGAGACAGGAGAAGAAAAATAGGGAATCCAGAGAGAGGAGAGAACAGAAGTGCATCAAGAGAGAGGAGAAGACAGAAGGTCATCCATAGAAAGGAGAATACAGAAGGGCATCTAGATAAGGAGAGGACAGAAGGATATCCGGAGAGAAAAGAGAACAGAAGCACATCCAGAGAGATGAGAGAACAGGAGAGAATCCAGAAAGAGGAGAGAACAGAAGCCCATCCAGAGAGAGCAGAAGAGTGAAGGACATCCAGATATAGAAGAGGACTGAAGGGCATCCGGGTAGAGGAGAACACAGAAGAGCATCTAGAGAGAGGAGAAGACAGAAGGGTATCCAGAGTGAGTAGAATATTTTCGGGAATCCAGAGATTGGAGAAGACAGAAGGGCATTGGAAGAGACAAGAGAACAGAAGGGAATAGGGAGAGAGGAGAAGACAGAAGGGAATTGGAAGAGACAAGAGAACAGAAAGGAATAGGGAGAGAGGAGAAGACAGAAGGGCATTTAGGGAGAGCAGAGAACAGAAGGGCAACCAGAAAGAGGAGAAGACCGAGTGGCTTCAGGAGATAGGAGAAGACAGAAGGACAGAAGGGCATCCAGAGCAAGGAGAGGACAGAATTTCCTCCAGAGATAAAAGAGAGCAGAAGGGAATCCAGAGAGAGGAGAGGAAAAATGGGCATCCACATAAAATAGTACAGAAGGCTGTACAGAGAGAGGAGAAGACACAAGGGCATCCGAAAAGAGGAGAGAACAGAAGGGCATCCAGAAAGGGGAGAGAACAGAAGGGCATCCAGAGAAGGAGAAGACAGAAGCAAATCCAGAGAGAGGAGAGAGCAGAAGTGCATTCAGAGAGAGGAGAGAACAGAAGGGAATCCAGAGAGAGGAGAGACCAGAAGGGTATCAATAGAAAGGAGAAGACAGAAGGGAATCCAGAGAGAGGAGAGAACAGAAGGCCATCCAGAGAGAGGAGAGAACAGAAGGGCATTCAGAGAGAGAAGAGGACACAAGGGCATCTAGAGAGAGGAGAGAACAGAAGGGCATCAAGAGAGATTAAAGGACATAAGGACATTCCGAGAGAAGAGAGAACAAAAGCACATTCAGAGAGATGATAGAACATTAGAGAATCCAGAAATAGGAGAGAACAGAAGCCCATTCAGTGAGAGCAGAAGACTGAAGGACATCTATAGATAGAAGACAACTGAAGGGCATCCGGAGAGGAAAGACAGAAGGGAATCCAGAAAGAGGAGAGAACAGAAGGGCATCCAGAGAGAATAGAGGACAGAAGGTCATATAGGAGAGCAGAGAACAGAAGGGTATCTAGAAAGAGGAGAAGACAGAAGGGCATCAAGAGATAGGAGAAGACAGAAGGGCATCCAGAGAGAGAAATGACATAAGGGCATACAGAGAGTGGAGAGAACAGAAGGGCATCCAGAGAGAGGATAGAACAGAAGTGTATCCAGAGAGAGGAGAGGACAAAAGGGCATCCAGAGAGAGGAGAGAACAGAAGGTCAACCATAGAAAGGAGAATACAGAAGTGCATCTAGATAGAGGAGAGGACAGAAGGATATCTGGAGAGAAAAGAGAACAGAAGCATCTGGAGAGATGAGAGAACAGCAGAGAATCCAGAAAGAGGAGAGGACAGAAGCCCATTCAGAGAGAGCAGAAGAGTGAAGGACATCCAGAGAGAGAAGAGGACTGAAGGGCATCCAGGGAGAGGAGAACACAGAAGGGCATCTAGAGAGAGGAGAAGACAGAAGGGTATCCAGAGTGAGTAGAAAATTGTCGGGAATCCAGAGAGAGGAGAAGACAGAAGGGCATTGGAAGAGACAAGAGAACAGAAGGGAATAGGGAGAGAGGAGAAGACAGAAGGGCATTTAGGGAGAGCAGAGAACAGAAGGGCAACCAGAAAGAGGAGAAGACCGAATGGCTTTGGGAGATAGGAGAAGACAGAAGGGCATCCAGAGAGAGGAGAGGACAGAATTTCCTCCAGAGAGAAGAGACAGCAGAAGGGAATCCAGAGAGAGGAGAGGAAAAAAGGGCATCCACACAAAATATTACAGAAGGCCATACAGAAGGAGGAGAAGACAGAAGGGCATATAGATAGAGGAGAGAACAGGAGAGCATCCAGAAAGAGGAAAAGAACGGCATCCAGATAAGGAGAAGACAGAAGTGATTCCAGAGAGAGGAGAGAACAGAAGGGCATCCAGAGAGAGGAGATGACAGAAGGGCATCCAGAGAGAGTAGAAGAAAAATAGGGAATCCAGAGAGAGGAGAGAACAGAAGTGCATCCAGAGAGAGGAGAAGACAGAAGGGCATCCAGAGAGGGGAGAGGATAGAACGGCATCCAGAGAGAGGTGAAGACAGAAGGGAATCCAGAGAGAGGAGAGAACAGAAGGGCATCCAGAGAGAGGAGAGGACAGAAGGGAATCCAGAGAGAGCAGAGAACAGAAGGGCATCCAGAAAGAGGAGAAGACAGAAGGGCATCGTGAGATAGGAGAAGACAGAAGGGCATGCAGAGAGAGGAGAGGACAGAATTTCCTCCAGAGAGAAGACTGAGCAGAAGGGCATCTAGAGAGAGGAGAGGAAAGAAGGGCATCCAAATAAAATAGTACAGAAGGCCACACAGAGAGAGGAGAAGAAAGAAGGGCATCTAGATAGAGGAGAGAACAGAAGGGCATCCAGAAAGAGGAGAGAACAGAAGGGCATCCAGAGAAGGAGAAGACAGAAGCGAATCCAGAGAGAGGAGAGAACAGAAGGGCATTCAGAGTGAGGAGAAAACATAAGGGAATCCAGAGAGAGGAGAGACCAGGAGGGCATCATCTTTTGTACTCTCCTCTCTCTGGATTCCCTTCTGTCTTCTCCTCTCTCTGGATGCCCTCCTGACTTCTCATATCTCCCGATGCCCTTCTGTTTTCTCCTCTCTCTGGATTCCCGATAATTTTCTACTCACTCTGGATACCGTTCTGTCTTCTCCTCTACATGCCCTTCTGTGTTCTCCTCTCTCCGGATGCCCTTCAGTTCTCTTCTCTCTCTGGATGTCCTTCACTCTTCTGCTCTCTCTGGATGGGCTTCTGTTCTCTCCTCTTTCTGGATTCTCTGCTGTTCACTCATCTCTCTGGCTGCACTTCTGTTCTCTCTTCTCTCATGATGTCCTTCTGTCCTCTCCTCACTCTGGATGCCCTTCTGTCTTCTCCTTTCTATGCTTGCCCTTTTGTTCTCTCCTCTCTCTCTGGATGCCCTTTTGTCTTCTCCTCTCTCTGGATACCCTGCTGTTCTATCCTCTCTCTGGATGCCCTTCTGTTCTCTACTCCCTCTCTGGATGCCCTTGTGTCCTCTTCTCTCTCTGCATGCCCTTCTGTGTTCTCTCCTCTCTCTGGATTCCCTTCTGTCTTCTCCTCTCTCTGGATGACCTTCTGTTCTCTTCTCTCCCTGGATGCCCTTCTGGCCTCTCCTCTCTCAGGATGCCCGACTGTCCTCTTCTCCATCTAGATTCCTTCTCTTTTCTCCTCTTTCCGGATGGGATGCCCTTCTGTTTTCTCCTCTCTCTGGAAACCCTACTGTCTTCTCCGCTCTCTGGATGCCCTTCTGTTCTCTCCTCTCTCTAGATACCCTTCTGTTCTCTCCTCTATCTAGATGCTCTTCTGTCTTCTCCTCTCTCTGCGTGGCCTTCTTTACTCTTTTCTGTGGATGCCCTTCTTCCCTCTCCTCTCTCTGGATTCCCTTCTTTTCTCTCTTCTCTCCGGAAGCCATTCTGTCCTCTCCTCTCTCTGGATGCCCTTCTGTCTGCTCCTATCTCCCGATGCCCTTCTCTCTTCTCATCTTTCTGGATACCATTCTGTTCTCTGCTTTCTCTACATGCCCTTCTGTCCTATATTCTCTCTGGATGCTCTTATATTCTCTCCTCTTTCTGGATTCTTAATGTTCTATCATCTCTCTGAATGTGCTTCTTTTCTCTCTTCTCTCGGGATGTCCTTATGTTTTGTCCTCTCCACTCTCTGGATGCCCTTCTGTCTTCTCTCTCCAGAGGCCCTTCAGTCCTCTTCTCTCTCTGGATGTCCTTCAGTCTTCTGCTCTCACTGGATGGGCTTCTGTTCTCTCCTATTTCTGGATTCTCTAATGTTCTATCACTTTTCTGAATGTGCTTCTGTCCTCTCCTCTCTCTGAATGACCTTCTGTCTTCTGTCTCTGAATGCCCTTCTGTTCTATCCTCTCTCTGGATGCCCTTTTGTCCTCTCCTCTCTAAGGATAACCTTCTGTCTTCTCCTCTCTCCGGGTGCCCTTCAGCTCTCTCCTCTCTCTGGTTGCCCTTCTGTTCTCTCCTCTCTCCGGATGCCCTTCTGTCTTCTTCGCTCTCCCTATGCCCTTCTGTCCTTTCCTCTCTCTGGATGACCTTCTGTCTTCTTTTCTCTCTGGATGTCCTTTGTTCTCTCCTCTCTTAGGATGCCCTTTTCCCTCTCCTCTATCTGGATGCCTTTCTGTCTTCTCCTCCCTCTGGATGCCCTTCTGTCTTCTCCTCTCTCTGGATGCCCAACAATTTTCTCCTCACTCGGGATATCCTTCTGTCTTCTCTTCTGTCTAGATGCCCTTCGGTTTTCTCCTCTCACTGCATGCCATTCTGTGCTCTCCTCTCTCTGGATGCCCTTCTGTAATCTCTCTTCAGATGCCCTTCAGTCCTCTTCTCTCTGGATGTCCCTCAGTCTTCTGCTCTCTCTGGATGGGCTTCTGTTCTATCCTCTTTCTGGATTCTCTAATGTTCTATCATCTCTCTGAATGTGCTTCTGTTCTCTCTTCTTTCGGGATATCCTTATGTCCCCTCCTCTCTCTGAATGCCCTTCTGTCTTTCCTTTCTCTGGATGCCCTCTGTTCTCTCCTCTCTCGGGATGCCTTTCTTCCCTCTCCTCTCTCTGGATGCCCTTCTGTCTTCTCCTCCCTCTGGATGCCCTTCGGTCCTCTCGTCTCTCTGGCTTCCCTTTTGTCTTCTCCTCTCTCTGGATGCTGTTCTGTTCTCCCCTCTCTCTGGATGCCCTACTGTCTTCTTCTCTCTCTGGATGCCCTTCTGCTCTCTCCTCTCTTTGAATGGCTTATGTTCTCTCCTGTCCCTGGGTGTTCTTCTGTCTTCTCCGCTCTCTGGATATTGTTCTATTCTCTACTTGCCCTGGATGCCTTACTGTTTTCTATGCTCTTTGAATGCCCTTCTGTTATCCCCTCTCTGTGGATGTGTTTCTGCCTTCTCTTCTCTCTGGATGCCCTTCTGTTCTCTCAGCACTCTGGATGCCCTTCTGTCCTCTCCTCTCCATGGATGTCTTTCTGTCTTCTCCTCTCCCTAGATGGCTTTCTGTTCTCTCCTCTCTCTTGAGCCATTCTGTCCTCTCCTCTCTCTGGATGCCCTTCTTCACTCTACTCTCTCTGGATGCCCTACTGTCCTCTCTTCTCTATGGATTTCCTTCAGTCCTCTCCTCTCTCTGGATGCCCTACTGTCTTCTTCTCTCTCTGGATGCCCTTCTGCTCTCTCCTCTCTCTAGTTGCCCTTATGTTCTCTCCTGTCTCTGGATGTTCTTCTGTCTTCTCTGCTCCCTGGATACTGTTTTATTGACTACTCTCCATGGATGCCCTTCTGTTTTCTCTGCTCTCTGAATGTTCTTCTGTTCTCCCCTCTATGTGTATGTGTTTCTGTCTTCTCCTCTCTCTGGATGCCCTTCTGTTATCTCCTTTGTCTGGATGCCCTTCTGTCCTCTCCTCTCCATGGATGCCTTCTGTCTTCTCCTCTTTCTTGCTGGCTTTCTCTTCTCTCCTGTCTCTGGATCCATTCTGCCCTCTCCTCTCTCTGGATGCCCTTCTTCACTCTCCTCTCTCTGGATGCCCTTCTGTCCTCTCTTCTCCCTGGATGCCCTTCTGTCCTCTCTTCTCCCTGGATGCCCTTCTGTTCTCTCCTCTCTCTGGATTCCCTGTTTGTCTACTCCTCTCTCTGGATGCCCTTCTCTTCTCTCATCTCTCTAGATGCCCTTCTGTCCTCTATTCAATCTTGATGACCCTCTGTTCTCTCTTCTCTCTTGATGCCCTTCTGTTCTCTCCTCTCTCTGGATTCCCTTTTGTCTTCTCCTCTGTCTTGATGCCATTTTGTTCTATCATTTTTCTGGATGCCTTTCTGTTATCTCCTCTTTCTGGATGCCCTTGTGTCCTCTCCTCTCTCTGGATGCCCTTCTGCTCTCTCCTCTCTCTGTATGACCTTCTGGTCTCTCCTCTCTCTGGATTCCCTTCTGTCTTCTCCTCTCTCTTGAAGCCCTTCTTTCCTCTCCTCTCTCTGGATGCCATTCTTCACTCTCCTCTCTCTGGATGCCCTTCGGTCCTCTCTTCTCCGTGGATGCCCTTCTGTCCTCTTTTGTCTCTGGATGCTCTTCTGTTCTCTCCTCTCTCTTGATTCCCTGTTATTCTTCTTCTCTCTCTGGATGCCCTTCTCTTCTCTACTCTCTCTAGATGCCCTTCTGTCCTCTTTTCTCTCTGGATGCCTCTCTGTTCTCTCATCTCTCTGGATGCTTTTCTGTGCTCTCCTCTCTCTGGATACACTTCTGTCCTCTCCTCTCTCTGGATGCCCTTCTGTCTCCTCCTCTCTCCCTATGCCCTTCTGTTCTCTCGTCTCTCACGATGATGGCCTTTTGTATTTTCCTCCCTCTGGATGCCCGACAATATTCTTTTCACTCTGGATATTCTTTTGTCTTCTCTTCACTCTAGATTCCCTTCTATTCTCTCCACTCACTGGATGACATTCTGTCCTCTCCTCTCTCTGGATTTCCTTTTGTTCTCTCCTTTCTCTGGAATCCCTTCTGTCTTCTCCTCTCTCTGTTCTGTTCTCTCCTCTTTCTGGATGCTCTTCTATTCTCTCCTGTCTTTGGATTCCCTTATGTTGTCCCCTCCCTCTCGATGCTCTTCTGTTCTTCCCAATTTGTGGATGCCTTCAGGACTTTCCTCTCTGTGGATGGCTTTCTGTCCTCTCCTCTCTCTGGATCCCTTCTGTACTCTCCTCTCTCTGGATGCCCTTTTGTCTTCTCCTCTCTCCCGATGCCCTTCTATCCTCTCCGCACTCTGGATGCCCTTCTGTCCTCTCCTCCCTCTGGATGCCCTACTGTACTCTCCTCTCTCTTGATGCCCTTCTGTCTTCTCTTATCTAAGGATGCCCTTCTGTCCTCTCCTCTCTTTTGATGCCCTTCTGATTTCTCCTCTCTTCCAATGCTCTTTTATTCTCTCCTTTCTGTGGATGCTCTTCTGTATTCTCCTCTCTCTGGGTGCCCTTCTAGTCTCTCCTCTCTCTGGATGCCCTTCTGTAATCTCCGCTCTCTGGATGTTTTTCTGTTTCCTCCTTTCTCTGGTTGCCCTTCTGTCCTCTCCTCTCTCTGGATGCTTTCTGTCCTCACCTTTCTCTGGATGACCTCCTGTACTATCCACGCTCTGGATACCCTTCTGTCCTCTCATATCTCTGGTTGAAATTTCTGTACTCTTATCTCTCTAGATTATCTTCTATACTCTCATCTCTCTGGATGCCCTTCTGTTCTCTCCTATTTATGGATGCCCTTCTATTCTCTCCTCTCTTTGGATTCCCTTCTGTCTTCTCTCTCTGGATGCCCTAATCCTCTCTCCTCTCTCTGAATTCCCTTCTGTTCTCTCCTCTCTCTGGATGCCCTTCTGTCCTCTCCTCTTCTTGAATGCCCTTCTGTCCTCTCCTCTCTCTAGATATCTTTCTGTTCTGGATCCCTTCTGTACTCTACTCTTTCTGGATGCCCTTCTGTCCTCTACTCTCTCTATTTGCCCTTTTGTCCTATCCTCTCTCTGGATGCCCTTCTGTCCTCTCCTCTCTCTGTATGCCCTACTGTTCTCTCCTCTCTCTGGATTCCCTTGTTATCTTCTCCTCTCTCTGGATGCCCTTCTCTTCTCTCCTCTCTCAAGATCCCTTGTGTCCTCTATTCTCTCCGGATATCATTCTGTTTTCTCATTACTCTGGATTCCATTTTGTTCACTCCTCTGTCTTGATGTCCTTCTGTCCTTTCCTCTCTCTGGATGCCCTTCTGTCTTCTCCTCTCTCCCTATGCCCTTCTATTCTCTCGATTCTCTAGATGCCCTTCAGATTCTCCTCTATCTGGATGCCTGACAATTTTCTCCTTACTCTGGATATTTTTCCGTCTTCTCCTCTCTCTAGATGCCCTTCTGTTCTCATCTCTCTCCAGATGTTTTTTTGTCCTCTCCTCTCTCTGGATGCCCTACTGTTTTCTCGTCTCTCTGGATTTCCTTCTGTCCTCTCATATCTCTGTTTGCCTTTCTGTTCTCTTCTCTCTCTAGATTCTCTTCTGTCCTCTAATCACTCTGGATGCCTGCTGTCTTCTTTTCTCTCTGGAAGCCGTTCTGTCTTCACCTCTCTCCAGATGCCCTTCTGTTATCTCCTCTCTCTGGGTGCCCTTCTGTCCTCTCCTCTCACTGGATGCCCTTCTATCTCTTCTTTTCTCTGGATGCCCTTCTGTCTTCTCTGCTCTCTGGATACCATTCTATTCTCTACTCTCTCTGAATGCCCTTCTGTTTTCTCTGCTCTCTGGATGCCCCTCTGTTCTCTCCTCTCTGTGCATGCCCTTCTGACCTCTCCTCTCCATGGATGCCCTTATGTTCTCTCCTCTCTGTGGATGCCCTTCTGACCTTTCCTCTCTCTGGATGGCTTTCTGTTCTCTCCTCTCTCTGGATCCCTTCTGTACTCTCCTCTCTCTGGATGCCCTACTGTTCTCTCCTCTCTCTGGATTCCCTTCTGTCCTCTACTCTCTGGATCTTTTTTTGTCCTCTCATGATGCCCTTGTGTCCTCTATTCTCTCTGGATATATTTCTGTTCTCTCGTCTCTCTGGATTCCTTTTTGTGCTCTCCTCTCTCTGGATGCCCTTCTGTCCTCTCCTCTCTCTGGATGCCCTTCTGTCTTCTCCTCTTTCCCAATGCCCTTCTGTTGTCTCGATTCTCTCGATGCCCTTCAGTTTTCTCCTTTGTCTGGATGCCTGACAATTTTCTCCTCACCCTGGATATCCTTCTCTCTTCTCTTCTCTCTAGATGCCCTTCTGTTCTCTCCTCTCACTGTATGCCATTCTGACCTCTTCTCTCTCTCGATGCCCTTATGTCTTCTCCTCCCTCCGGATGCCCTTCGGTTTTCTTCTCTCTATGGATGTTTTTGAGTCTTCTGCTCTCTCTAGATGGACTTCTGTACTCTCCTTTTTCTGGATTCTCTCCCGTACTCTCATCCCTCAAGATGCCTTTCTGTTCCCTTCTCTCTCTGGATGATCTTCTGATTGCTCATTTCTGTGGATACTCTTCTGTTTACTCCTCTCTCTGGAAGACCTTTTGTTCTCTCATCTCTCTGGATGCCCCTGTGTCCTCTCCCCTCTCTCAATGCTCTTCTGTCTTCTCCTTTCTCTGGATGCCCTCGTGTCCTCTATTCTCTCTGGATGCCTTTCTGTTCTCTCATCACTCCAGATGCCCTTCTCTCTTCTCTCTCTGCATGTCCTATTTTCCCCTCTATATGGATGCCCTTCTGTGTTCTCCTCTCTGTACATGCCTTTTTGTTCTCTCCTCTCTCTAGATTCACTTCTGTCCTCTCATTTCTCTGGAAGCCCTTCTGTTCTCTCCTTTATCTGGATGTCCTTCTGTCTTTTTGTCTCTCTTGATGACCGTCTGTTGTCTCCTCTCTCTGGATGACCTTCTGTTCTCTCCTCTATCCAGATGCCTTCTGTCTTCTCCTCTCTCTTGATGCCCTTCTTTTCTTTCCTCTCTCTTGATGCCCTTCTGTCCTCTCCTCTCTCTGGATGCCCTTCTGACTTGTCCTCTTTCTGGATGCCCTTCTGATCTCTCCACTCTCCGGATTCCCTTCTGTTCAGTCATCTCTCTGAATGTCCTTCTGCCTTCTTTTTTCTCTGGATGCTCTTCTGTTTTCACCTATCTATGGATGCCCTTCTGTCTTCTTCTCCCTCTACATGCCTTTCTGTCCTCCCATCTCTCTGGATGCTCTTCTGTCTTCTCTATCTGGATGCCCTTCTGTCCTCTTCTGTCTTGGGATGCCCTTCTGTTTTTTCGTCACTATGGATGACCCTCTGTTATCTCCTCTCTCTGGATGCCCTTCTGTCTCATCATTTCTCTGGATGCCTTTCTGTTCTATTCTCCCTCTAGATTCTATTCTGCACTCTCATCCCTCTGGATGGCCTTCTGTTCCCTTCTCTCTCTCGATGATATTCTGTTCGCCCATCTCTTTGGATGCCCTTCTGTTCTCTCCTCTCTCTGGAAGATCTTCGGTACTCTCATCTCTCTGGATGCCCTTCTGTCTTCTCCTCACTCTACATGCCTTTCTGTTCTCTCCTCTCTCTGGATGCCCTTATGTTCTCTCTTCTCTCTGGATGCCCTTCTGTTCTCTCTTCTCTTTGTATGCCCATTTTTACTCTCCTCTCTCTGGATGCCTTTCTGTCTTCTCCTCTCTCTGTTTGCCCTTCAATTCTCTCCTCTCTATGGATGTCCTTCTATTGTCTCATCTCTCTAGATGCCCTTCTTTCTTCTCCACACTCTGGATGCCCTTCTGTTCTATCTTCTCTCTGGAGGCCATTCTGTCCTCTCCTCTCTCTGGATGCCCTTCTATCCTCTCCTCTCTCTGGATTCCCTTCTCTCCTCTCCACTTTCTCATTGCCCTTCTGTTCTCTTCTCACTATAGATGCTCTACTGTACTCTCATCTTTCTGGATGCCCTTCTGTTTTCTCCTCTCTCCGGATGCCCTTCTTTCTTCTCCTCTCTCTGGATGCCCTTCTGATCTCTCCTCTCTTTGGATGCCCTTCAGTCTTCTCCTCTCTCTGGATGTGCTTCTGTTCTCTTGTCTCTCTGGAGGCCCTTATTTACTCTATTCTCTCTGGATGCAATTCTGTCATATCCTCTCTTGGGATGCCCTCATGTCTTCTCCTGTCTCCAGATGTTTTCTGTCCTACCCTGTCTCTGGATGCCCTTCTGTTCTCTGCTCTCTCCTTATGCCCTTCTGTTCTCTCCTATCTCCGGATGTCCTTCTGTCTTCTCCTCTCTCTGGATGCACTTCTATTCTCTCCTCTCTCTGGATTCCCTTTTGCCCTCTCATGTCTCTGTTTGCCCTTCTGTTCTCTTCTCCCATGGATGCTCTCCTGTTCTCTAATCTTTCTGAATGCCCTTCTGTTCTCTCCTCTCTCTGGATGCCCCCTGTCTTCTCCCCTCTATGGATGCACTTCTGTTCTCTTCTCTCTCTGGATGATCTTCTGTTTCTTCCACTATCTAGATGACCTTGTGTTCTATCCTCTTCTGGATGTTTTTCTGTCTTCTCCTCTCAATGTATGCCTTTCTGTCCTCTCCTCTCACTCAATGCCCTTCTGTCTTCTCTCATTGGATGCTCTTCTGTTCTCTTCTCTGACTGCATGACCTTCTTTCTGCTCCTCTCTCTGGATGCTCTTCTGTTCTCTCCTCTATTTGGATGCCCTTCTATTCTCTACTTTCCCTCGATGCCCTTTTGTCTTCTCTTTTCTGTGGATGCCCTTCTGTTCTCTCCTCTATCAGGATGACCTACTTCCTGCTCCTCTCTCATGATGCGCTTCTCTTCTCTCCTCTCTCTGGATGATTTTCTGTTCTGTCCAGTCTCAGGATATCCTTCTGTCCTCCCTTTCTCCAGATGTCCTTCTGTTCTCTCCTATCTCCAGATACAATTCTGTCCTCTCCTCTCTCTGAATGCCCTTCTGTCTTTTCATCTCTCTGGATGACCTTTTTTTCTCTCCTCTATCCGGATACCCTTCTGTCTTCTCCTCTCGCTGGATGCCCTTCTGTTCTTTTCTCCCTCTGGATATCCTTCTGTCTTCTCCGCTCTCTGGAAGCCGTCTGTCTTCCACTCTCTCTTGATGCCCTTCTGAACTCTCCTCTCTCTGGATGCTCTTCTGTTATACCATCTCTCTGGATGCCCTTTTTCTCTTATGCTCTCTCTGGATGCCCTTCTGTTTTTACCTCTCTCTGGATGCCCTTCTGTCTTCTCCTCTCTCTACATGCCCTTATGTTCTATCAGCTCTCTAGATTCTCTTCTGTGCTCTCATCCCTCAGGATTCCCTTTTGTTCCCTACTTTCTCTGGATGATCTTCTGATCGCTCATTTCTGTGGATGCCCATTTTTTTTACTCCTCTCTGGAAGATCTTCTGTTCTCTCATCTGTCTAGATGCCCTTGTGTCCTCTCATCTCTCTGGATGCTCTTTTGTTCTCTCATCTCTCTGGATGCCCATGTGTCCCCTCCTCTACCTGGATACTCTTCTGTCTTCTCTCTTCTCTCTCTGCATGTCCTGTTTTCCCCTTCATATGGATGCCCTTCTGTGTTCTCCTCTCTGTACATGCCTTTTTGTTCTCTCCTTTCTCTAGATTCACTTCTGTCCTCTCATCTCTCTGGAAGCCCTTCGGTTCTCTCCTTTCTCTGGATGCCCTTATGTCTTTTTGTCTTTTTTGATGACCGTCCTTTGTCTCCTCTCTCTGGATGACCTTCTGTTCTCTCCTCTATCCTGATGCTTCCTGTCTTCTCTCTCTGTATGCCCATCTGTTCTTTCCTCACTTTTAATGCCCTTCTGTCCTCTCCTCTCTCTGGATGCCTTTCTGTTTTGCCCTGTTTCTGGATGCCCTTCTGATCTCTCCACTCTCTGGATGCCCTTCTGTACAGTCATCTCTCTGAATGTCCTTTTGTCTTATTTTTTCTCTGGATGCCTTTCTGTTTTCACCTATCTATGGATGCCCTTCTGTCTTCTCCTCCCTCTACATGCATTTCTGTCCACGCATCTCTCTGGATTCCCTTCTTTCTTCTCCTCAATCTGGATGCCCTTCTGTTCTCTCCTCTCTCTGGATGACCTTCTGTCCTTTCCTCTCTCTGTATTCCCTACTGTCCTCTTCTCTCTCTGGATTTCCTTCTGTCGTCTCATATCTCTGGTTTCCCTTCTGTTCTCTTCTCTCTCTAGATTCTCTTTTGTCTTCTAATCTCTCTGGATTCCCTTCTGTCTTCTTCTGTCCCTGGAATCTCTTCTGTCCTCTCCTCTCTCCAGATGCCCATCTGTTCTTTCTTCTTTCTGGATGCCCTTCTGTCCTCTTCTCTCTTTGGATGCCCTTATGTTGTATCTTCGCTCTCGATGCTCTACTGTTCTTCCCAATCTTTGGATGCCCTTCTGTCCTCTCCTCTCTCTACATGCCTTTCTGTTCTCTCCTCTCTCGGGATGCACGAGTGTCCTCTCCTCTCTTTTTATGCCCTTCTGTTCTCTCCTCTGTCTGGATTTCCGTTTGTCCTCTCGTCTCTCTCTGGATGTTTTTCTGTCTTCTCCTCTCTCTCGATGACCTTCTGATCTCTCCTCTCTCCGGATGCTCTTCTGTCTTTTCTTCACTCTGGATGTTCTTCTCTTTTCTCCTCTCTCTCTCTGGATGCACTTCTGTTTTCACCTCTCTATGGATGCCCTTCTGTTCTCTCCTCTCAATGGATGCCCTTCTGTCTTCTCCTAGCTCTGGATGCCCTTCTGTCTTCTCTGCTCTCTGGATGCCCATCTGTTCTCTCCTCTCTGTGCATGCCCTTCTGACCTCTCCTCTCCATGGATGCCCTTCTGTTCTTTCTTCTCTCTGGTTGCTCTTTTGTCCTCTCTTCTCTCTGGATTCCCTTCTGTGCTCTCCTCTCTCTGGATGCCCTACTGTTCTCTCCTCTCTCTGGATTCTTTTTTTGTCTTCTCTTCTGTGGATGCGCTGCTCTTCTCACCTCTCTCAAGATGCGCTTGTGTCCTCTATTCTCTCTGGATATATTTCTGTTCTCTCATCTCTCTGGATTTTCTTTTGTGCTCTCCTCTCTCTGGATGCCCTTCTGTCCTCTCCTCTCTCTAGTTGCCCTTCTGTCTTCTCCTCTCTCCCTATGCCCTTCTTTTCTCTCGATTCTCTCGATGCCCTTCAGTCTTCTCTTCTCTATGCATGCCCGACAATTTTCTCCTTACACTGGATATCCTTCTGTCTTGTCCTCTCTCTCTAGATGCCATTCTGTTATCTCCTCTCACTGGATGCCATTCTGTCCTCTCCTCTCTCTGGATGCCCTTCTCTCTTCTGCTCTCTCCAGAGGCCCTTCTGTCCTCTTCTCTCTGTCTATGTCCTTCAGTCTTCTGCTCTCTCTGGATGGGGTTCTCTTCTCTCCTATTTCTGGATTCTCTCCTGTACTCTCATCTCTCTAGATGCCCTTCTATTCTCTCTTCTTTTGGGATATCCTTCTGTCTTCTCCTCTCTCTTGATGCCCTTGTGTCTTCTCCTTTCTTTGGATGCCCTTCTGTTCTCTCCTCTATCTGGATGCCCTTTTTTCATCTCCTCTCACTGGATACCCTTCTGTTTTTTCCTCTCTCTGTATGCCCTTCTGTTCTCTCCTCTATCTGGATGCCCTTGTGTCCTCTTCTCTCTCTGGATGCCATTTCTGTCTTCTCTTCTCTCTGGATGCCCTTCTGTCTTCTCCTCTCTCTGGATGCCCTTCTGTCCTCTTCTCTCTCTGGATGATCTTCTGTTCTCTCATCTCTCTTAATGCCCTTGTGTGCTCTCCTCTCTCTGGATGCCCTTCTGTCTTCTTATTTCTCTGGATGCCCTTCCGTCCTCTCCTCTCTTTTGATGACCTTTGGTTTTCTCCTCTCATCCGATGCTCTTTTATTCTCTCTTCTCTCTGGATGCCCTTCCATGTTCTCCTCTCTCTGGATATTTTTTTTTACTCTCCTCTCTCTGGATGCCCTTCGGTCTTCTCCTCTCTCTGGATGCCCTTCTGTTCTCTCCTCTCTCTGGATGACCTTTTGTCCTCTACTCTTTCTGGATGCCCTGTCCTTTCCTCTCTCTGTATTTCCTTCTGTCCTCTCATATCTCTGGTTTCCTTTCTCTTCTCTTCTCTCTCTAGATTATATTATTTCCTCCAATCTCTCTGGATGCCCTTCTGTCTTCTTCTCTCTCTGGAAGCCTTTCTGTCCTCTCCTCTCTTTATATGCCCTTCTGTTATCTCCTGTCTCTGGATGTCCTTCTGTCCTCTCCTCTCTTTGGATGCCCTTATGTATTCTCCTCTCTCTCGATGCTCTTCTCTTCTTCACAATCTTTGGATGCCTTCTGTCCTCTTCTCTCTCTGGATGCCCTTCTGTTCTCTCATCTTTCTGGATGTCCTTCTGTTCTCCCCATGCTTTATATGACCTTCTTTACTCTCCTCTCTCTAGATGCCTTTCTGTTGTCTTCTCTCTGGATGCCCTTCTGTGCGTACCTCTCTCTGGATGCCCTTTTGTCTTCTCCTCTATCTACATGCCCTTCAATTTTATCCTCTTGCTATATTATTTTCTGTGTTCTCATCTCTCTGGATGCCCTTCTATTTATTCTCTCTATGGAA
The DNA here is from genome assembly GCF_011762505.2 of Arvicanthis niloticus. NCBI lineage: Eukaryota > Metazoa > Chordata > Mammalia > Rodentia > Muridae > Arvicanthis > Arvicanthis niloticus. Next base: position 41,593 of record NW_023044981.1, read on the forward strand.
GCTTCTCTGTTCTCTTACCTCTCTGGATGCCCTTTTGTCTTCTCCTCTCTCCTGGTGCCCTTCTGTCTTCTCCTCTCCCTGGAGGCCCTTCTGTCCTCTCCTATCACAGGATTCCTTTCTGTTTTCTCTTCTCTCGGAATGCCCTTCTGTACTCTCCTATCTCTGGATGCCCTTCTGCCCTCTCCTCTCTTTGGATGCCCTTGTGTTCTCTCCTGTCTTTTGATGCTCTTCTGTTCTCCCCTCTCTGTGGATGTGCTTCTGCTCTCTCCTCCCTCGTATGCCCTTGTTTACTCTTCTCTCTCTGGATGCCCTTCTGTCTTCTCCTCTCTCTGGATGTCCTTCTGTTCTGTCCTCTCTCTCAATGCTCCTCTGTTCTTCCCTCACTGTGGATGCCCTTCTGTCCTCTCCTCTCTAAGGATGCCCTTCTGTTCTCTCCTCTTTATGGATGCCCTTCTATTTTCTCCTCTCTCTGGATTCCCTTCAATCTTCTCCTTTCTCTGGATGCCCTAATGCTCTCTCCTCTCTCTGAATGTCATTCTGTCTTCTCCTCTTTCTGGATTCACTTCTGTTCTCTCTTCTCTCTGGATGCCTTTCTGTTTTCTCCTCTCTCTGGATGCCCTTCTGTCCTCTACTCTATCTTGATGCCTTTCTGTTCTGTCCTCCCACTGGATGCCATTTTGTCTTCTCCTTTCTGTGAATGCCATTCTGTCTTCTCTGCTCTCTGGATACCATTCTATTCTCTACTCTCATTGGATGTCCTTCTGTTCTTTCCTCTTTCTGTATGCCCTTCTTTACTCTCCTCTCTCTGGATGACCTTCTGTTCTCTTCTCTCTGGATGCCCTTCTGTCTTTTCGTCATGATGGATGACCTTCTGTTGTCTCCTCTCTCTGGATGACCTTCTGTCTCATCATCTCTCTGAATGCCCTACTGTTCTATTCTCTCTCTAGATTCTATTCTGTACTCTCATCCCTCTGGATGGCCTTCTGTTCCCTTGTCTCCCTTTTTGATCTTCTGTTTGCTCATCTCTGTGGATGCCCTTCTGTTCTCTCCTTTTTCTGGAAGATCTTCAGTTCACTTATATCTCTAGATGCCCTTGTCTCCTCTCCTCTCCTCTCTCTGGATACTCTTCTGTTCTCTCATCTCTCTGGATGCCCTTCTGTCTTCTTCTCTCTTTACATGCCTTTGTGTTCTCTCCTCTCTGTGGATGCCCTTCTGTTCTCTCCTCTCTCTGGATGCCCTTCTTTCCTCTTTTGTCTCTGGATGCCCTTCTGTCTCTCCTCTCTGTGGATGCCCTTCTGTTCTCTCCTCTCTCTGGATGCCCTTCTGTTTTCTCCACTCTCTGGATGCCATTCTTTTCTCTCCTCTCTATGTAGGCCCTTCTGTCCTCTCCTCTCTCTCTGGATATCTTTCAGACTTCTCCTTTCTCTGGATGCCCTTCTGTTCTATCCTCTCTCTGGATTCCCTTCTTTCCTCTACTCTCTCTGGATGCCCTTCTGTCTTCCTTTGTCTTTGGATGCCATTCAGTTCTCTCCTCTCTCCGGATTCCCTTCTGTCCTCTCCTCTCCCTGTGTTCCCTTCTGTCTTCTTTCTTCAGATGCCCTTCTGTCTTGTCTTCTCTATGGATGCCCTTCTGTCCTCTCCTCTCTCTGGATGCCCTTCTGTATTTTCATCACCCTGGATGACCTTCTGTTGTCTCCTCCCTCTGGATTTCCTTCTGTTCTCTCCTCTTTCCTGATGCCCTCCTGTCTTCTCATCTCTCTGGATGTCCTTCTGTTCTTTCCTTTCTCTGGATGTCATTCTGTCCTCTCCTCTCTTTCGATGCCCTTCTGTCTTCTCATCTCTCTGGATTCCCTTATGTTCTCTCCTTTCTCTAGATTCTCTTCTGTCCTCTAATCCCTCTGGATGCCCTTCTGTTCTTTTCTCTCTCTGGATGCCCTTATGTCTTCTCTTCTCTCTGGATTCCCTTTTGTTCTCTTCTCTTTGAATGCCCTTCTGACCTCTCCTCTCTCTGGATGCCCTTCTTTCTTTTTGTCACTCTGGATGACATTCTTTTCTCTCATCTTTCTGGATTACCTTCTGTTCTCTCCTCTTTCTGGATGCCCTTCTGTTTTCTCATCTCTCTGCATGCCTTTTTGTACTTTCCTCTCTCTAAATGCCCTTCTGTCCTCTCTTCTCTCTGGATGCCCTTCTGTCTCCTAATTGCTCTGGATGCCCTTCATTTTTCTCCTCTCCCTAGATTATCTTCTGTCCTCTCATCCCTCTGGATGCCCTTCTGTTCCCTTCTCTTTCTGAATGATCTTCTGTTCTCTCATCTCTGTGGATGCCGTTTTGTTCTCTTTTATCTCTGGAAGACCTTCTGTTCTTTCATCTCTTCAGATGCCCTTCTGTCATCTCTGCTCTATGGATGTCCTTTTATTGTCTCCTTTCTCTGTATGCCCTTCTGTCTTCGCCTCTCTCTGGATGCCCTTTTGTCCTCACCTCTCTATGGATGCCCTTCTGTACTCTCCACACTCTGGATGCCTTTCTGTCCTCTCCTCTCTCTGGATTTTTTTCTGTCCTCTCATATCTCTGGTTGCCCATCTGTTCTCTATTCTCTCTAGATTACCTTCTGTTCTCTCATCTCTCTGAATACCCTTCTGTTCTCTCCTCTTTCTCGATGATCTTCTGTTCTCTCCTCTCTTTGGATTCCCTTATGTTGTCCCCTCTCTCTCGATGCTCTTCTGTTCTTCTCAATCTGTGGATGCCCTTCTGTCCTCTCCTCTCACTACATGCCTATCTGTTCTCTCCTCTCTATAGATGCCTTTCTGTCCTCTCCTCTCTCTGGATGCCCTTCTGTCCTCTCCTCTCTCTTGGTGCCTTTCTGTTCTCTCCTCTCACTGGATGCCCTTCTGACTTCTCCTTTCTCTGGATGCCCTTCTGACTTCTCCTTTCTCTGGATGCCCTTCTGTCTTCTCTGCTCTCTGGATGCCCTTCTGTCCTCTCTGCTCTCTGGATGCCCTTCTGTCTCATCATCTCTCTGGATGCCCTTCTGTTGTCTCTTCTCTCTAAATTCTATTCTGTCCTGTCATCCCTCTGGTTGCTCTTCTGTTCCATTCTCTCTATGGATGATCTTCTGTTCCCTCATCTCTGTGGATGCCCTTCTGTTCTCTCCTCTCTCTGGAAGATCTTCTGTTCTCTCATCTCTCTGGATGCTCTTGTGTCTTCTCCTCTCTCTGGATGCCCTTTTGTTCTCTTCTCTCTGGATGCCCTTCTGTAATCTATTCTCTCTGGATGCCTTCTGTCTTCTCCTCTCTGTGGATGCACTTATGTTTCTTCCTCTCTCTACATGCCTTTCTCTTCTCTACTCTCTCTAGATGCCTTTCTGTCTGCTCCTCTCTCTGGATGCTCTTCTGTCCTCTCCTCTCTCTTGATGCCTTTCTGTTCTCTCCTCTCACTGGATGCCCTTCTGTCTTCTCCTTTTTCTGGATGTTTTTCTGTCTTGTCTTCTCTCTGGATGCCCTTCTGTCCTCTCCTCTCTCTGGATGCCCTTCTGTCTCATCATCTCTCTGGAAGTCCTTCTGTAGTCTCCTCTCTCTAGATTCTATTCTGTACTTTCATCCTTCTGGATGCTCTTCTGTTCCATTCTCTCTATGGATGATCTTCTGTTCCCTCATCTCTGTGGATGCCCTTCTGTTTCCTCATTTCTCTGGAAAATCTTCTGTTCTCTCCTCTCTCTGGATGCCCTTCTGTTCTCTCCTCTCTCTGGATGCCCTTTTCTCTTCTCTCTGGATGCCCGTCTATAATCTCCTCTCTCTGGATGCCTTCTGTCTTCTCCTATCTCTGGAGGCACTTATGTTCTCTCCTCACTCCAGATGCCCTTCTGTCTTCTCTCTCTGCATGTCCTGTTTTCCCCTCTATATGGATGCCCTTCTGTGTTCTCCTCTCTGTACATGCTTTTTTGTTCTATCCTCTCTAGATTCACTTCTGTCCTCTCATCTCTCTGGAAGTCCTTCTGTTCTCTCTTTTCTCTGGATGCCCTTCTGTCTTTTTGTCTCTCTTGATGACCATCTGTTGTCTCCTCTCTCTGGATGACCTTCGGTACACTCCTCTATCCAGATGCCTTCTGTCTCCTCCTCTCTCTGGATGCCCTTCTGTTCTTTCCTCTCTCTTGATGCCCTACTGTCCTCTCCTCTCTCTGGATGCCGTTCTCTCTTTCCCTCTTTCTGGATGCCCTTCTGATCTCTCCACTCTCCGGATGCCCTTCTGTACAGTCTTCTCTGTGGATGTCCTTCTGTCTTCTTTTTTCTCTGGAGTCCCTTCTGTTTTCATCTATCTATGGATGAACTTCTTTCTTCTCCTCCCTCTACATGCCTTTCTGTCCTCGCATATCTCTGGAAGCCATTCTGTCTTCTCCTCTATCTGGATGCCCTTCTGCCCTCTTCTCTCTCTGAATGCCCTTCTGTCTTTATGTCACTATGGATGACCTTCTGTTGTCTCCTCTCTCTGGATGACCTTCTGTCTCATCATCTCTCTGGATGCCCTTCTGTTCTATTCTCTCTCTAGATTATATTCTGTACTCTCATTCCTCTGGATGATCTTCTGTTCGCTCATCACTGTGGATGCCCTTCTGTTCTCTCCTCTCTCTGGAACATCTTCTGTTCTCACATATCTCTGGATGTCCTTGTGTCCTCTCCTCTCTCTGGATACTCTTCTGTTCTCTCATCTCTCTGGATGCACTTCTGTCTTCTCTCTCTACATGCCTTTCTGTTCTCTCCTCTCTCTGGATGCACTTCTGTTCTCTCCTCTCTCTGGATGCCCTTTGTCCTATCCTCTATCCAGATGCACATCTGTCCTCTTTTCTCTCTGGATGCCCTTCTTTTTACTCCATTCTCTGGATGCCTTTCTGTTCTCTCCTTTCTATGTAGGCCCTTCTGTCCTCTCCTCTCTCTGGATGCACTTCAGACTTCTCCTTTCTCTGGATGCCCTTCTGTTCTCTCCTATCACTGGATGGCCTTCTGTTTTCTCCTCTCTCTGGATGCCCTTCTGTCCTCTTTTCTCTCTGGATACCCTTTTTTCCTCTACTCGCTCTGGATGCCCTTCTGTCTTCCCTTCTCTCTGGATGCCCTTCTGTTCTCTCCTCTCTCCAGATTTACTTCTGTCCTCTCCTCACTCTGTATGCCCTTCTGTCTTCTTTTTGGATGCCCTTCTGTTCTCTTCTCTCTCTGGATGCCGTTTTCTCCTATCCTCTCTCCGGATAGCCTTCTGATCTCTCCTCTCTCTGTATGCCTTTCTGTTCTCTCCTCTCTCTGGATGCCCTTCTGTCCTCTCTTCTCTCTGGATGCACTTCTGTCTTCTTCTCTCTCTGGATGCCCCTCTGTTCCCTTCTCTCTCTGGATGATCTTCTGTTCTCTCATCTCTCTGGATGCCCTAGTGTCCTCTCCTCTCTCTGGATGCCCTTCTATCTTCTGTTCTCTATAAATGCCCTTCTGTCCTCTCCTCACTTTTGATGCCCTTCTCTTTTCTTCTCTCTTCCCATGCTCTTCTGTTCTCTCCATTCTCTGGATGCCCTTCTGTTCTCTCCTCTTGCTGGATGGCCTTCTGTCCTATCCTCACCCTGGATGCCCTTCTGTCCTATTCTCTCTCTGGATTACCTTTTTTCCTCTACTCTGTCTGGATGCCCTCCTGTCTTCTCTTCTACCTGGATGCCCTTCTGTTCTCTCCTCTCTCTGGATTTTCTTCTGTCCTCTGCTCTCTCTGTATGCCTTTCTGTCTTCTCCTCCCTCTGGATGACATTCTCTTGTCTCCTCTCTCTGGATGCCCTTTGGTTCTCTCCTCTACCTGGATGCCCATCTGTTTTCTCCTCTCTCTAGATGCCCTTCTGTTTTCACCTATCTATGGATGCCCTTCTGTCTTCTCCTCTCTCTGGATACCCTTCTGTTTTCACCTATCTATGGAGGCCCTTATATCTTCTCCTCTCTCTACATGCCTTTCTGTCCTCTCATCTCTCTCATGCACTTCTGTATTCTCCTCTATCTTTATGCTCTTCTGTTCTCTTCTCTTTGGATGCTCTTCTGTCCTCTCCTCTCTCTGTATGCCCTTCTGTATTTTCATCACTCTGGATGACCTTCTGTTGTCTCCTCTTTCTGGATGTCCTTCTGTTCTCTCATCTTTCCTGATGCCCTTCTGTCTTCTCCTCTCTCTGGATGTCCTTCTGTTCTGTCCTCTCTCTCAATGCTCTTCTGTTCTTCCCTCACTGTGGATGCCCTTCTGTCCTCTCCTCTCTAAGGATGCCCTTCTGTTCTCTCCTCTTTATGGATGCCCTTTTATTTTCTCCTCTCTCTGGATTCCCTTCAATCTTCTCCTTTCTCTGGGTGCCCTAATGCTCTCTCCTCTCTCTGAATGTCATTCTGTCTTCTCCTCTTTCTGGATTCACTTCTGTTCTCTCTTCTCTCTGGATGCCTTTCTGTTCTCTCCTCTCTCTGGATGCCCTTCTGTCCTCTACTCTATCTTGATGCCTTTCTGTTCTGTCCTCCCACTGGATGCCATTTTGTCTTCTCCTTTCTGTGAATGCCATTCTGTCTTCTCTGCTCTCTGGATACCATTCTATTCTCTACTCTCATTGGATGTCCTTCTGTTCTTTCCTCTTTCTGTATGCCCTTCTTTACTCTCCTCTCTCTGGATGACCTTCTGTTCTCTTCTCTCTGGATGCCCTTCTGTCTTTTCGTCATGATGGATGACCTTCTGTTGTCTCCTCTCTCTGGATGACCTTCTGTCTCATCATCTCTCTGAATGCCCTACTGTTCTATTCTCTCTCTAGATTCTATTCTGTACTCTCATCCCTCTGGATGGCCTTCTGTTCCCTTGTCTCCCTTTTTGATCTTCTGTTTGCTCATCTCTGTGGATGCCGTTCTGTTCTCTCCTTTTTCTGGAAGATCTTCAGTTCACTCATATCTCTAGATGCCCTTGTCTCCTCTCCTCTCTCTGGATACTCTTCTGTTCTCTCATCTCTCTGGATGCCCTTCTGTTCTCTCCTCTCTGTGGATGCCCTTCTGTCCTCTCCTCTCTCTGGATGGCTTTCTGTTCTCTCCTCTCTCTGGATGCCTTCTGTCCTCTTCTCTCTCTGGATGCCCTTCTGTCCTCTTCTCTCTCTGGATGCACTTCTGTCCTCTCCTCTCTCTGGATGCCCTTCTGTCCTCTCCTCTCTCTGAATGCCCTACTGTTCTCTCCTCTTTCTGGATTCCCTTTTTGTCTTCTCCTCTCTCTGGATGTGCTTCTCTTCTCTCCTATCTCAAGATGCCCTTGTGTCCTCTATTCTCTCTGGATATTTTTCTGTTCTCTCTTCTCTCTGTATTCCCTTTTGTTCTCTCCTCTCTCTTGATGCACATCTGTCCTCTCCTCTCTCTGGATGTCCTTCTGTCTTCTCCTCTTTCCCTGTGCCCTTCTGTTCTCTTGATGCCCTTCAGTCTTCTCCTTTCTCTGGATGCCTGAATATTTTCTCCTCACTCTGGATATCCTTCTGTCTTCTCCTCTCTCGAGTTGCCCTTCTGTTCTCTCATCTCACTGGATGTCCTTCTGTCTTCTCCTCTTTCTGGATGCCCATCTGTTCTTTTTTCAGGAAGCCTTTCTGTCCTATCTTATCTCTGGATGCCCTTCTGTCTTCTCATCCCTCTGGATGCCCTTCTGGTCTCTCCTCTATCTGGATGCCCTTCTGTCCTCTCCTCTCTCTGGATGCCCTTCTGTATTCTCTTCTCTATGGATGCCCTTCTGTCCTCTCCTCTCTTTTAATGCCCTTCTGTTTTCTGCTCCCATCCGATGCTCTTCTATGCTATCCTCTCTGTGGATGCCCTTCTGTATTCTCTCTCTGGATGCCCTTTTGTTCTCTCATTTCTCTGGATGCCCTTCTGTCATTTCTGCTCTCTGGATGTTTTTCTGTTTTCTCTTTTCTCTGGTTCCCTTCTGTCTTCTCCTCTCTTTGGATGCCCGTTTGTCCTGTCCTTTCTCTGGATGCCTTCTGCCCTCACCTCTTTCTGGATGTCTTTCTGTACTCTCCACGCCCTGGATGCCCTTCTATCCTCTCCTCTCTCTGGATTTTTTTTCTGTCCTCTCATGTCTCTGGTTGCCCTTCTGTACTCTTTTCTCTCTAGATTATGTTCTTTTCTCTCATTTCTCTGGATGCCCTCCTGTTCTCTCCTGTTTATGGATGCCCTTCTATTCTCTCCTCTCTTTTGATTCCCTTCTGTCTTCTCCTCTCTCTGGATGCCCTAATGCTCTCTCCTCTCTCTGAATACACTTCTGTCTTCTCCTCTCTCTGGATTCATTTCTGTTCTCTCCTCTCTCTGGATGCCTTTCTGTCCTCTCCTCTCTTTGTATGTCCTTCTGTCCTCTCCTCTCTCTTGGTGCCTTTCTGTTCTCTCCTCTCACTGGATACCATTCTGTCTTCTCCTTTCTCTGGATGCCCTTCTGTCTTATCTGCTCTCTTGATATCATTCTATTCTCTACTCTCTCTGGATGCCATCCTGTCTTCTCTGCTCTCTGGATGCCAGTCTGTTCTCTCCTCTCTGTGGATGCTCTTCTGACATCTCCTCTCCATGGATGCCGTTCTGTTCTATCCTCTCTCTGGATGCCCTTCTGTCCTCTCCTCTTTCTGGATGCCCTTCTTTATTCTCCTCTTTCTGGATGCCCTTCTGTCCTCTCCTCACTCTGGATCCTCTACTGTTCTTTCCTCTCTCTGGATTCCCTTTTTGTCTTCTCCTCTCTCTGGATGTGCTTCTCATGTCTCCTCTCACAAGATGCCCTTGTGTCCTCTATTCTCTCTAGATATCCTTCAGTTCTTTCGTCTCTCTGGTTTCCCTTTTGTGCTTTTTTCTCTCTGGATGCCCTTCTGTCCTCTCCTTTCTCTGGATGCCCTTCTGTCTTTTCCACTCTCCCTATGCCCTTCTGTTCTCTAGATTCTCTCGATGCCCTTCAGTCTTCTCCTATCTTTGGATGCCCGACAATTTTCTCCTCACACTGGATATCCTTCTGTCTTCTCCTCTCTTTAGATGCCCTTCTGTTATCTCCTCTCATTGGATGCCATTCTGACCTCAACCAGAGAGGAAAGGAGAGAAAGGCTTCCAGAGAGAAGAAGACAGAAGTGCATCCAGAGAGATTAAAGGACAGAAGAGAATCTAGAGAGAGAAGAGAATAGAAGGGAAACCAGAAATATAAGAGGACAAAAGGAAATCTAGAGAAAGGAGAGGACAGTAAGTCATCCAGAGAGAGGAGAGGAAAGAAGGGCATACAGAGAGAGGAGAGAAAGAAGGGTATCCATAGAGAGGAGAGAACAGAAGGGCATCCAGAGTGAGGAGAAGACAGAAGGGCATCCAGAGAGAGGAGAGTAAAGAAGGGCATCCAGAGAGAGAAGAATACAGAAGAGCATCCAGAAAGAAGAAAGAATAGAAGAGCATCGGATAAGAGGAGAAAACAGAAGGGTATCAAAAGAGAGGAGAGGACAGAAGGGCATCCAGAAAAAGGAGAAGACACAAGGGCATCCAGTGAGAGGAGAGAACAGAAAGGCATCAAGAGAGAGTAGAGGACAGAAGGGCATGTAGAGAGAGGAGAGGACAGAAGGGCATTCACACATTAGGAAGAACAGAAGAGCATCGAGAGAGAGGAGACAACATAAGGGAATCCAAAGAGAGGAGAGAATAGAAGAGCATCCAGAAAGAGGAGAGAACAGAAGGGCATCCAGAGAGATGAGAGCATAGAAGATAATCTAGAGAGAAAGAGAACAGAAGGGCAACCACGGATATGAGAGGACAGAAAAAATCCAGAGAGATGTGAGGACAGAAGGGCATCCATAGAGAGGAGAGGACATAAGGGCATCCAGAGAAAGGAGACAACAGAAGAACATCCATAGAGCGGAGATGACAGAAGGGCATCCACAGAGAGGAGAGAACAGAAGGGCATCCAGAGAGCGGAGAATACAGAAGGGCATCCACAGAGAGGAGAGAATAAAAGAGCATTGGACGAGAGAAGAAAACAGAAGGACATCAAAAGAGAGGAGAGAATAGAAGGGCATCCATAGAGAAGAGAAGACAGAAGGGCATCCAGAGAGAAGAGAGAACAGATAGGAATCCAGAGAGAGGAGAGGAGAGAAGGGCATCTAGAGAGAAGAGAAGATAGAATGGCATCCGGTTAGAAGAGAGTAAATAAGGGCATTCACTGAGACAAGAGAACAGAATGACATATAGAGAGAGGATAAGACATCCGGAGAGTGTAGCTGACAGAAGGGCATCCATATAGAAGAGAAGAGAGAAGGGCATCCAGAGAGAGGAGAAGACAGAAGGGCTTCCAGCAAGAGGAAAGGACACAAGAACATCGAGAGTGATGAGAGAACAGAAGATCTTCCATAGAGAGGAGAGAACAGAAGGGCATACAGAAAGATAAGCAAACATAAGATCATCCAGAGAGAGAAGAGAGGAGAAGGGCATCCAGAGATATGACACAACAGAAGAGAATCTAGAGAGAGGAGAGAACAGAAGGGCATCCAGAGAGAGGAGACGACAGAAGGGTATCCAGAGAGATAAGAGAACAGAGAAGCATGCATAGAGGGAATATAATAGAAGGGAATCCAGAGAGATGAGAGGACAGAAAGGAATATAGAGAGAGCAGAAAATAGAAGGGCATGTAGAGAGACGAGAATACAGAAGGGCATCTAGAGAGAAGAGAAAAGAAGGACATCCAGAGAGAGGAGAGTAAAGAAGGGCATCCAGAGGGAGGAGAGAACAGAAGGGCATCAAGAAAGATGAGAGAACGGAAGGGCATCCAGAGAGAGGAGAGGACAGAAGGGCATCCACAGATTGGGAAGAACAGAAGAGCACCGAGAGAGAGGACACAACATAAGGGCATCCAAAAAGAGGAGAGGACAGAAGGGCATCCAGAGAGAGGAGAGAACAGAAGGGCATCCAGAGAGATTAGAGGACAGAAGAGAATCTAGAGAGACAAGAGAACAGAAGGGAAACCAGAGATATAAGAGGACAAAAGAAAATCCAGAGAAAGGAGAGGACAACCAGAGGGCAACCAGAGGGAGGAGAGGAACGAAGGGCATCCATAGAGAGGAGAGAACAGAAGGGCATCCAGAGAGAGGATAATACAGAAGAGCATCCAGAAAGAAGAGAGAATAGAAGAGCATTGGATGAGCGGAGAAAACAGAAGGGCATTAAAAGAGAGGAGAGGACAGAAGGGCATCCAGAGAAAGGAGAAGACAGAAGGGCATCCAGAGAGAGGAGAGGATACAAGGGCATCAAGAGAGATGAGAGAACAGAAGAGAATCCAGAGAGAGAAGAGAACAGAAGGGCATCCAGAGAGAGGAGAAGACGGAAGGGCATCCAGAGAGAAGAGAGCACAGAAATGGCATCCAGAGAGAGAGAAGAGGACACAGGGACATCCGGAGAGAGGAGAGAACAGAAGGGCATGCAGAGAGATAAGCAAACATAAGATCATCCAGAGAGAGAAAAGAGGAGAAGGGCACCCAGAGATATGACAAAACAGAAGAGAATCTAGAGAGAGGAGAGAACAGAAGGGCATCCAGAGAGAGGAGACCACAGAAGGCCATCCAGAGAGTGGAGAGTAAAGAAGGACATCCAGAGAGAGGAGAATACTGAAGTGCACCCAGAAATAAGAGAGAATAGAAGAGCATCGGATGAGAGGAGAAAACAGAAGGGCATCAAAAGAGAGGAGAGGACACAAGGGCATCAAGAGAGATGAGAGAACAGAAGAGCATCCAGAGAGAGAAGAGAACAGAAGGGCATCCAGAGAGAGGAGAAGACAGAAGGGCATCCAGAGAGAAGAGAGGACAGAAATGGCATCCAGAGACAGAATAGGACACAGGGGCATCCAGAGAGAGGAGAGAACAGAAGAATATCCAGTCATCTCGAGAGAGGAGAAAAGCGCAGCGCATCCAGAGAGAGGAAAGACAAAAAGGGAATTCAGAGAGAGGAGAGAAAAGTAGGGCATCAAGAGAGAGGCAATGACTGAAGGGCATCCAGAGAGAGGAGAGGACAGAAAGGCATCCAGAAAGAGTAGAGAATAGAATGGTATCCAGAGAGCAGAGAATACAAAAGGGCATCCAGTGAAAGGAGAAGACAAAAGTGCATCCAATAAGAGGAGAGAACAGAAGGGCATCCAGAGAGAGGAGAAGACAGAAGGGCATCCATAGAGAGGTGAAAACAGAAGTGCATACAAAGATAGGAGAAGAGACAAGGGCATCCAGAGTGAAGAGAAGACAGAAGAGCATTTAGAGAGAGGAGAGAACAGAAGGTCATCCATAGATAGGAGAAGACAGAAGGACATCCAGAGAGAGGAGAGAATAGCAGAGCATCAGATGAGAGGAGAAAACAGAAGGGCATAAAAAGAGAGGAGAGGACACAAGTGCATCTTGCAAGAGGAGCATACAGAAAGGCATGTAGAGAGAGGAGAGGACAGAAGGTCTTCCACAGATTGGGAAGAACAGAAGAGCATCAAGAGATAGCAGAAAACATAACGGCATCCAAAGAGAGGAGAGGACAGAAGGGCATCCAGAGAGATGAGAGAACAGAAGGGCATCTGGAGAGAGGAGAGGACTGAAGGGCTTCCAAAGAGAGAAGAAGACTAAAGGGCATCCAGAGAGATTAGAGTACAGAAGAGAATCTAGAGGGAGAAGAGAACAGAAGGGAAACCAGTGATATGAGAGGACAGAAGGAAATCCAGAGAGAAAAGAGGACAGTAGGGCATCCAGAGAGAGGAAAGGACAGAAGGGCATTCGGAGAGAGGAGAGAACAGAAAGGCATCCACAGAGAGGAGAAGACAGAAGGGCATCCAGAGAGAGGAGAGTAAAGAAGGGCATACAGAGAGAGGAGAGTAAAGAAGGGCATACAGAGAGAGGAGGGAATTGAAGGGCATCCAGAAAGAGGAGAGAACTGAAGGTCATCCAGGGAGAGGAGAGAATAGAAGGGCATCCAGAGAAAAGAGACAACAGAAGGACATCCAGAGAGAGGAGAAGACAGAAAGGCATTCAGATAGAGGAGAGACCAGAAGGGCATCCATAGGGATGTAAATACAGAAGGGTATCCAGAGAGAGGAGAAGACAGAAGGGCATCGAAAGAGAGGAGAGTAAAAAAGCATACAGAGAGAGAGGAAAAAACAGTAGGACATTCAGACAGAGGAGAGAACAGAAGGGCATCCAGAGAGAGGAGAGGACAGAAGGGCATTCACAGAGTAGGGAGAATAGAAGTGCATCAGAGAGAGGAGAGAACAGAAGGGCATCTGGAGAGAAGAGAGAACAGAAAGGTATCCATAGAGAGGAGAAGACATAAGGCAATTCAGAGAGAAGAGAGAGCATTAGCGCATCCAGAGAGAGTAGAAGACAGAAGGGAATCCAAAAAGAGGAGAGAACAGAAGGGCATCCAAAGAAAGGAAAAGACAGAAGGGCATCCAGAGAGAGGGGAGAACAGAAGGGCATCCAGAGAGAGGAGATGACAGAAGGACATCCCAATAGAAGAGAGAACATAAGGGCATCCAGAGATATGAGAGTACAGGAGAGAATCCAGAAATCTGAGAGAACAGAAGTCCATCCAGAGAGAGCAGAAGACTGAAAAACATCCAGAGAGAAAAGAGGACCGAAGGGCATCTGGAAAGAGGAGAAGACAGAATGTCCTCCAATGAGAGGAGGGAACAGAAGGGCATCTAGAGAGAGGAGAAGACAGAAGGATATCCAGAGTGAGGACAAAATTGTCGGGCATCCAGAGAGAGCAGAAAACTGAAGGGCATTGAGAGAATCGAGAGAACAGAAGAGCATAGGTAAAGAGGAGAATACAGAAGGTCATCCAGAGAGAGAGGAGAGGACAGAAGTGCATCAAGAAAGAGGAGAGCACAAAAGGGAATCCAGAGAGACGAGAGAACAGAAGGATATCCAGAGAGAATAGAGGACACAAGGGCATCTTGAGAGAGGAGAGAAGAGAAGCGCATAGAGAGATAGGAGAAGACAAAAAGGAAATCCAGAGAGAGAGGAGAGAACAGTATGGCATCCAGAGAGAAGAGAGGACAGAAGGGCATCCAGAGAGAGGAGAAGAAAGAAGGACATCAATAGAGAAGAGAGAACAGAAGGTTATCCATAGAGACGAGATTACAAAAGGGCATCCAGAGAGAGGATAGAACAGAAGGTCATCCTGAGAAAGGAGAAGAAAGAAGGGCATTCAGAGAGATGATAGTACATAAGGACATCCCAAAAGAAGAGAGAACAGAAGCCTATTCAGAGAGATGATAGATCATTAGATAATCCAGAAAGAGGAGAGAACAGAATCCCTTCCACGGAAAGCAGAAGACTGAAGGACATGCAGAGAGAGAAGAGGACTGAAGGGCATCTGGAGAGAGAAGACAGAAGGGCATCCAGAGAGAGGAGAGGACAGAATGGCTTCGGTGAGAGGAGAAAACAGAGAGGCATCCAGAGAGAATAGAGGACAGAAGGGCATTTAGAGAGAAGAGAGAAGAGAAGGGTATCCAATGAAAGGATTAGACAAACAGGGAATCCAGAGAGAGGAGAGAACAGAAGGGCATCCAGAGAGAAAAGAGGACAGAAAGGCATCCAGGGAGAAGAGAGTACAGAAGGGCATCCAGACAGAGGAGAGTGAAGAAGGGCATCCAGAGAGAGGACAGGACAGAATGGATCCAGAGAGAGGAGAGAACAGAAAGCCATCAAGAGTGAGGAGAAGACAGAAAGTCATCCATGGAGTGGAGGGGTCAGAAGGGCATCCAGAGAGAAGAGAGAACAGACGGGCATCCAGAAAGAGAAGAAGACAGAAACACATCCACAGAGAGAGGAGAACAGAAGAGCATTCAGAGAGCGAAGAAAACAGAAGGGCAGCAAGGGAGAGTAGAGAATAAAACAGTATCCAGAGAGTGGAGAAGACAGAATAACATCCAGAGACAGGAGAGAGAACATAAGGGCATCCAGAGAGAGGATAGAGCATCAAAGTATCCAGAGAGAGAAGAAGACAGTAGGGCATCTGGAGAGAGGAGAGAACAGAAGAGCATCCAGAGAGAGGAGAGAACAGAATGCCATCCAGAAAGAGGTGAAGACAGAAGGAAAGTCGGAGAGATGAGAGAACAGAAGGGCATAGGGAGAGAGGACAAGACAGAATGGCATCCATAGAGAGGAGAGTACAGAAGGGCATCCAGAGGTAGGAGAAGCAGAAGGGCATCCAGAGAGAGGAGAGGGAAGAAGGGCATCCCAAGAGAGGAGAGAACAAAGGGCATCTAGAGAGAGGAGAAGACAGAAGGGCATCCAGAGAGAGGAGAGGACAGAAGGGCATAGGGAGTTAGGAGAAGACAGAAGGGCATCCGTAGAGAGGATAGAACAGAAGGGCATCCAGAGAGAGGAGAAGACAGAGGGCATCCAGAGAGAACAGAGAAGAGAAGGGCATCCAGAGAGTGGAGAGAGCTGAAGGGCATCCGGAGAGAGGAGAAGACAGAGGGGCATCCAGAGAGAGGAGAGAACAGAAGGGTATCCAGAAAGAAGAAAGAACAGAAGGGCGTCAAGAGAGAGGAGAGAACAGAAAAGTATCCACAGAGAGGAGAGGACAAAACAGCATCCAGAGAGAGGATAGAACAGAAGGGCATCCAGAGAAAGGAGAAGACAGAAGGGCATTCAGAGAGAGGAGAGGACATAAGGACATCCTGAGAGAAAAGAGAACAGAAGCAAAATTCAGAGAGTTGATAGAACATTAGAGAATCCAGAAATAGGAGAGAACATAAGTGCATCCAGTGACAATAGAGAACACAAGGGCATGTAGAGAGAGGAGAAAACAGAAGGGTATCCAGAAAGAGGAGAAGACAGAAAGGCACCGGGAGATAGGAGAAGACAGAAGGACATTCAGATAGAGGAGAGGACAGTATGGCCTCCAGAGAGAAGAGAGAAAAGAAGGGCATCCAGAGAGAGGAGAGGGCAGAAGGGCATCCACAGAAAAGAGTAAAGAAGGCCATACAGAGAGAGGAGAAGACAGACGGGCATCTACACAGAGGAGAGAACAGAAGGGCATCTAGATAGAGGAGAGAACAGAAGGGTATCTAGAGAGAGGAGAGAACAGAAGGCGATACAGAGAGCAGGGAAGACAGAAGTGCTTCCAGAGAGAGGAGGAAACAGAAGGGCATCTGGAAAGAGGAGAAGAGAGAAGGAATCTAGATGGAGAAGAGAACAAAAGGTCATCCAGAGAGAGGAGAAGACAGAAGGGAATCCAGAGAGAGGAGAGAACAGTAGGGCATCCAGAGAGAGAAGAGGACACAAGGGCATCTAAAGAGAGGAGAGAACAGAACGGCATCCAGAGAGAGGATATAATAGAAGGGTATCCATAGAGAGGTGAAGACAAATGGGCATCCAGAGAGAGGAGAGATCAGAAGGGCAACCAAAGAAAGGAGAAGACAGAAGGGCATCCAGAGAGAGGAGAGGACAGAAGGACATCCCGGAGGAAGAGAGAACAGAAGCACATCCCCAGAGATGAGAGTACAGGAGAGAATCCAGAAAGATCAGAGAACAGAAGCCAATCCAGAGAGAGCAGAACAGTGAAAGACATACAGAGAGAGAAGAGGATTGAAGGGCATTGGGAGAGACGATAGAACAGAAGGGAATAGGGAGAGAGGAGAAGACAGAAGGGCACTTAGGGAGAGCAGAGAACAGAAGGGCATCCAGAAAGAGGAGAAAACAGAAGGGCTTCAGGAGATAGGAGTAGACAGAAGGGCATCTAGAGAGAGGAGAGGACAGAATTTCCTCAACAGAGAAGAGAGAGCAGAAGGGCATCCAGAGAGAGAAGAGGAAAAAGGGAATCCACATAAAATAGTACAGAAGGTCATACAGAGAGAGGAGAAGACAGAAGGGCATCTAGATAGAGGAGAGAACAGAAGGACATCCAGAAAGAGAAGAGAACAGAAGGGCATCCAGCGAAGGAGAAGACAGAAGCAAATCCAGAGAGAGGAGAGAACAGAAGGGCATTTGGAGAGAGTAGAGAATAGAAGGGCATCAGGAGAGAGGAGAAGACAGAAGGTCATCCAGAGAGAGGAGATGACAGAAGGGAATCCAGAGAGAGGAGAAGAAAAATAGGGAATCCAGAGAGAGGAGAGAACAGAAGTGCATCCAGAGAGAGGAGAAGATAGAAGGGCATCCAGAGAGAGGAGAGAACAGAAGGGCATCCAGACAGAGGAGAGAGCGGAAGAACATCTAGAGAGAGGAGGAGACAGAAGGAATGTTTTTGTTTTGAACTATGGAAAAGCACACCCCTGTGGTTTACATTGGTGAGTATGCCTCTGTTGTGGACAGTGGGAATACATCTCTGTGGTGGACAGTCCATTGGACGTCTTGTGGTTGACAGGAAAACGATGTCCCTGTGGTGAAGAGTGCTGAGCACAACTCTATATTGGACATTGGTGAGAACATCCCTGTGGTGAACATTGGGCAGGATGTCCCTGTGGCTGACCAAGTGTAGGACATTCCCGTGGTGGACAGTGGGGTGGTGGTTTCTGTGCTGGACAGTTGGAAGGATATCCTTGTGCTGGACAGTGAGGAGGACATCCCTGTGGTGGACAGTGGAAAGGACATCACTGTGGTGGACAGTAGAGAGGACCTCCCTGTGGTAGACAGTAAGAAGGATATCCCTGTTCTGGAAAGTGTGAAAGACGTTTATTTTGTGTATTTTAAAAAGGATGTCAATTTGTGGACATTGGTAAGGACCTCCTTGTGGTGCGCAGTGGGAAGGATATCCCTCTGGTGGACAGTTGGGAGGACATCCCTGTGGCGGACAGCTGAGAGGAACTCTCTGTGGTGGACAGTGGGAAGGACATCTCTGTGGTGGACAGTGAAGAGGAGCACTCTGTGTTGGATAGTTGGGATCCCTGTGCTGGAGAGTGATGAGGACATCCCTGCGGTGGACAGTGGGGAAGACATTTCTGTGGTGCACAGGAAAACACTATTTTGGTGGACCTTCGGAATGATGTCCCTGTTTTGGAGAGTGCAGAGCACATCACTGTGGTGGACAGTGGTGATGATGACATTGTGGTCAGTGGGGAGGATGTTCCTATGGTGCACAAGAAAACGTCTCTTTGGTGGCCAGTGGGACGTATTTGCCTGGACTGGAGAGTGCAGTGGACATCTCTGTAATGGGCAGTTTTAAGAACATTTCTGTTATGCCCAGAAGAATGTCCCTGTGGTGCACAGTGGAAAGAATGTTCCTGTGGTGAACAGTGGGAAGGATTTCCTGCTGGTGGACATTGGTGAGGATGACCCTGTGGTAAATAGTGGTAAGGATGTCCCTGTGGTGGACAGCAGGGAGAACCTTTCTGTGGTGGACAGTGGGTAGGATATCACTGTGATGAAAAGTGGGGAGGTAGTCACTGAGGTGGTCAATGGGAAGGACATCCCTGTGGTATAGAGTGGTGAATACTTCACTGTAGTGCACACTGAGGAGGACATGCCTGTGGATTACACTGTGGAGGACATCCGTGTGGTGGACTATGGGGAGGACTTCCCTGTGGAGGATGGTTGCGAGGACTTCCCTGTGGTGAACAGTGGGGTGGATGTCAATGTAGTCGACAGATTGAAAGACGTCTCTGTGGTGGACAGTGGGAAGGACATTTCTTTGTTTTACAGTGGGAAGGACATCCATGTTGTGGACAATGGGGAGGACCTCCCTGTGGTGGACATTAGGAAGGATGTCCCTGTAGTGGACCTTGGTGAGGACACCCCTGTGTTGGACCGTGTGGAAAACATTCCTGTGGTGAAAAGTGGGGAGGACATCCCTTTGGTTGACACTGGGGAATAAGTCCCTGTGGTAGACAGTTGGAAGGATGTCGTTCTGGTGGACAGTGGGAAGGACCCCCTGTGGTGGATAGTTGAAAGGACATCCCTGCTGTAAACATAGGAGAGGACTTCCCTTAGGTGGACAGTGCGGAGTACGTCCCTGTGGTGGACAGTGGTCAGGATGTCTTGTGGTGGACAGTGGTGATGATATTTCTCTGGGGCAAAGGAGAATGTCCCTTTGGTAGACATTGGGAATGATGTCCCTGGCGTAGACTGTGCACAGAACATCTCTGGGGTAGACAGTGGTGAGGACATCCATGGTGTGCACAGGAAGATGTTCCTGTGGTGCACAAGGGTGAGGACATCCCTGTTGTGCATGGGAGGATGTCCTTGTTGTGCACTGTAGGGAGGATGTCCTTGTGGTGAGCAGTGAGAAGGACATCCCTGTGGTGGAGAGCTGGGAGGAACTCTCTGTGGTGGACAGTGGGAAGGACGTCCCTGTTGTGGAGAGTGGAAAGGACTTCTCTTTAGTGGACTTTGGGGAATACGTTTGTTTGGTGGACAATGGGGAGGATGTCCTTTGGTGGAGAGTGTTGAGGAAGTTTCTCTGGTGCAAAGGAGAATGTCCTTTGGTGGACATTGGATATGATGTCCCTGCCTTGGAGTGTGCAGAGGACATCTCTGGGGTAAACTGTTGTGAGGACATTCCTGGTGTGCAAAGGCAGATTTTCCTGTAGTGCACAAGGGTGAGGACATCACTGTTGTGCACAGGAGGATGTCCCTGTGGTTCACAGTGGGAAGGATGTCCTTGTGGCGAACAGTGAGAAGGATGTTCCTGTTTTGGACAGCTGGGAGGACCTCTCTATGATTGACAGTAGGAAGGACTTCCCTGTCATAGCTAGTGGGTAGGACGTCCATATGGTGGACAGTGGGGAGGACATCCCTGTTTTGGACAGTGGGGAGGACTTTACTGTTGTGGACAGTTGGAAGGACGTCACTGTGGTGGACAGCTGGGAGGACCTCTCTTTGGTTGACAGTGAAAAAGATGTCCAGTGATGGACAATGATGAGGAGTGTGTTGGACAGCGCAGAAGACAGCCTTGTAGACTGTAGTAAGAACATGTAGTAAGAACAAGGTTCCTGTGGTGCACAAGAGAATGTCTCTTTGGTGGACAGTGAGAAGGGTGTCCTTATACTGGGGAGTTCAGAGGACATCTCTGGGGAATACAGTGGTAAGAACATCCATGTGGTGCACAGGAGAATGTCACTGAGATGTACAGTGGGGAGGACATCACTGTGGTGGACAGGCAGAAGAATGTTCCTGTTGTGGACAGTGGGGAGGACCTCCCTGTGGTGGACAATGTGTAGGATTTCCCTGTGGTTTACAGTGTGGAGGATATTCATGTTGTGGACAGTGGTGAGGACGTCCCTGTAGTGGACATTGGAGAGGACAACCATGTTGTGTCCAGTGGTAACGATGTCCTTGTGGTACACAGGAGGATGTCCCTGTGGTGGATAATGGAAAGGACATCTCTATGGTGAACAGTTGAAAGGATGTCCCTGTGATTTACAGTTGGGAGGACCTCCCTGTGGTGGACAGTGTAGAGAACATTTCTGTGGAGGACAGTTGTATATACATGTTTGTTGGAAACAGTGGCAAGGACGTCAATCTGGTAGACAGTGGAAAAGACATCCTTGTGGTGGACAATAGAGAGGATTACACTGTGGTGGACATTGGGAAGGAGGTCCCTGTGGTGGACAGTGGAAAGGACATATAAGTTGTGGACAGTGGGAAGGACATCCCTGTTGTGGACATTGGGAAAGACCTCTTTGTGGTGGACAGTGGGAAGGGTGTGCCTCTGGTGGAAAGTGAGGAGGACCTACTTGTGATGGACAGTGGGAAGGAGATCCCTGTTATGATCTGAGGAGAGGATATCACTGAAGTGGACAGTCTTAAAGATGTCATCTTGGTGGACAGCGTGGAGGACTTTTCTAGTTTGAATAGTGGGAAGGATATCACTCTTGTAGACAGTGGGGAGCAAATCCAAGTGGTGGATGGTGGAGAGTATTTCCCTGTGATTGACAGTGGGGAGGATATTACTGTGGTGCACTGGAGAATATCCCTGTGGTGCATAGTTGGAAGGATGTTCATATGGTGGAGAGTATGGAGGACATATCTGTTGTGGACAGTGGTTAGGACATCTCTGTTGTGCACAGGGGGATGTCCCTGTGTTGCACAATGGGGAAGATGTCCCTGTTGTTTTCAGTGGGAAGGATTCCCTGTGTTTGATAGTTGGGAGGACATCTGTGTTGTGGACAGCTAGGAGGATGTACCTGTGTTGGAGAGTTGAGAGGATTTCACTGTAGCAGACAGTGTAGATGATGGCCTTGTGGACAGTAAGAACAATGCTCTGGTGGTGTACAAGAGAATGTCTCTTTGGTGGATAGTGAGAATGATGTCCTTGTAGTGGGGAGTGCAGAAGACATCTCTGGGGTAGACAATGGTAAAAACATCCCTGTTGTGCACAGGAGGATGTCCCTGTGGTGTACATGGGAAAGGACATCCCTGTAGTGGACAGTGAAGAGGACTTCGCTGTGATGGACTATTGAAATGTTATCTTTGTGGTCGACTGTGGGAAGGATGTCCCTTTGGAGGACAGTGTTGAGGACAAAAATGTGGTGGACAGGCAGAAGGTTGTCCCTGTGGTAGACGGAGGGGAGGACCTCCCTGTGGTGGACAGTGGGTAGGATGTACCTGTGGGGTTACAGTGCAGAGGATATTCTTGTGTTGGACTGTGGTGATAACTTCCATGTAGTGTATATTGTTGAGGACAACCATGTTGTGGACAGTGGTAAGGATGTCCTTGTAGTACACAGGAGTATTTCCCTGTGGTGGACAGTGGGAAGAATGATCCTGTGGTGGACTGTTGGGGAGAAACTCCTTGGGGTGGACAGTTGGTAGGATGTCCCTGTGGTGGACAGTGGGTAGGACCATTCTGTTGTGGACACTGTGATGGACGTCCTTGTGAAGGACAGTGGGGTGTAATTCCCTGTTGTGTACAGTGGGATGGATGTTTCTGTAGTAGACAGTTAGGAGCATATTTGTGTGGTGGACAGTTAGGCAGAGGTCCCTGTGGTAAACAGTAGGAAGGAAGTTCTTTTTGTGGACAGTGAAAGGATGTCCATGTGGTGGACAATGGGAAGGACATTCCTGTTGTAGACAGTGGGGATGTTCCCCCTGTGGTGGACAGTGTGAAGGATGTCCCTGTGGTGGACAGCAGGAAGGACCTCTTTGTGTTGGACAGTGGTAAAGATGTCCCTGTGACAGACAGTGATGAGTATGTTTCTGTGGTGGAACGTGGAAAGGACGTCCCTGTTGTGGACAGTGGTGAGGACCTCCCAGTCATGGATATTGGGAAGGACGTCCCTGTGGTGAACAGTGGAAAGGATTTTTCTGTGGTGGACAGTGGAGAGGACCTCCTAATGGTGGAAAGTGGAAATGATGTAACAGTGGTGGACAGGGGTTAGGACATATCTCTGGTGGAAAGTGGGTAGTGCGTTCCTGTGGTGGACACTGGGGAGGACGTCACTGTGGCGGACAGTGAGAAGGAGTTCCCTGTGGTGGACAGTGGGAAGGACTTTTATGTTGTGGACTGTGGAAAGAACGCACCTGTTGTGGACATTAGGAAAGACCTCTTTGTGGTGAACTTTGGGAAGAATGTCCCTCTTGTGGACAGAGGTGAGGACATCACTTATGTGGAAAGTGAGAAGGACATCCCTGTGGTGATCAGTGGGGAAGACCTTTCTTTTGTGGACAGTGGGAAGGACATCACTGTTGTGGACAGTGGGGAGGATGTCACTGGTTTGGACAGTGGTAAGGACATCCATGTGGTGGACAGTAGAGAGGACCTTTCTGTGGTGAACAGTGGGAAGAAGGTTCATGTGTTGGATAGTGGGGAGGATATTTATGTTGTGGATTGTGGGAAGGACGTCAATGTTGAGGACATTAGAAAGGACCTCCGAGTGCTGAACAGTGGAAATCATGTCCTTCTCGTGGACAGTAGGGAGAAACACCATGTGGTGGACAGTTTAAGGATGTCTCTGTGGTGGACATAGGAAAGGACATCATTTAGTGGATATTGGGAAGTACGTTCCTGTTGTGGACATCAGGGTGTACCTTTCTGTGGAGGACAGTGGGAAGGACATGCCTGTTGTGGACAATTGAGAGGACATCCCTATGGTGGACAGTGGAAAGGACATCACTTAGATGGACAATAGAGAAGACCTCCCAGTGGTGGACAGTGGGAAGGACATTTATGTTGTAAACTGTGGGAAGAACATTTCTGTTGTGGACATTGGTAAAGACCTCTTCTAGTGAACTGTGAGAAAAATGCCCCTCTTGTGGATAGACGGGAGGACGTCACTTAGGTGAACAGTGGTAAGGACATTCCTCTGGTGGAGAGTAGAAAGGATCTTTCGGTTGTGCACAGTGGGAAGTAGGTCTATGTGTTGGACAGTGGGCAGGACATTTATGTTTTGGATTGTGGGAAGGACATCCATGTTGTGGACATTTGGAAGGTCTTTTGTGTGGTGGACCATGGGAAGCATGTCCATCGCGTGGACAGTGGGGAGAAACACCATGTGGTGAACAGTGGGAAGGACGTCTCTCTGGTGGACCTAGGGAAGACATCATTTAGTGAACATTGGGAAGTACTTTCCTGTTGTGGACAGCAGGGTGTACCTTTCTTTGCTGGACAGTGGGAAGGACATGCCTGTTGTAGACAGTGTGGAGGACGTTGCTTTGGTGAACAGTGGAAAAGACATCCCTGTGGTGGACAGTAGAGAGGACTCTCCTCTGGTGTTCATTGGGAAGGAGGTCCCTGTGGTGGACCATGGAAATGAAATGCCTGTTGTGGACAGGGCAGAGGACATCACTGTGGTGGACAGTGTAAGGGACATACCTGTGCTGGACAGTATAGAGCACTTCCCTGTGGTGGACAGTGAGAAGGAGGTCTCTGTGGTTGACATTAGAAGGAAATATATGTTGTGGACTGTGGGAAGGATGTCCCTGTTGTGGACATTGGGAAAGACCTCCTTGTGGTGAACAGTAGGAAGGATGTCCCTCTGGTGATCATTAGGGAGGAACTCCATGTGGTGGACAGTGGGAAGGATTTTCCCCTCTGGTGGACAGTGGAGTGGATGTACCTGTGGTGGACAGTGGAAAGGACGTTCTATGGTGGACAGTGGGAAGACTATCACTTTGGTGGAGAGCAGGGAGGTGCTCTCTGTGGTGGACAGTGGGAAGGACATCCCTGTGGTGGACAGTAAAAGGATGTCTCTTTTGTGCACATTGGAGAAGATGTCCCTCTAGTGAACAATGGGAAGGACATACCCATGGTAGACAGTGGTGAGGACGATCCTGTCATGGACAGTGGTAAGGATGTCCCTGTGATGGACAGCAGGGAGAACCTCACTTTTGTGTACAGTAGGAATGACGTCCCTGTGCTGGACAATGCAAAATATGTCCCTGTGGTGCACAATGATGAGGAAAGCCCTCTTGTGCACAGGAGGATGTCCTTGTGGTGGACAGTGGGGAGGACCACATTCTGGTGAACTGTAGGGTAAGACATCCCTGTGGTGGACAGTGGGAAGGATGTCCATGTGGTGGACAGTGGGGAAGATGTCTGTGTTGTGGATAGTAGGAAGGATGTCCCTTTGGTGGACAGTGGGAAGAAGGTCCCTGTGGTGGACAGTGGGGAGGAACTCTTTGTGGTGGAGAGTTGGGAGGATATCCCTGTGGTGGACCATGTGTAGGACATTTCTGTTGTGAACATTGGGATGAAAATCCTTTTGGAGGAAGGTGAGGAGTATATCCCTGTTGTGTACAGTGGGATGGATGTTTCTGTAGTGGATAGTGGGGAACATATTTGTGTGGTGGACAGTTAGAAAGATGTCCCTGTGGTTAACTGTTGGAAGGAAATTTTTTTTGACAACTAGAGGATGTCCATGTGGTGTAAAATGGGAAGGATATCCCTGTTGTAGACAGTGGGGAGGACATCCCTGTGGTAGACAGTGGTTAGGATATCCCTGTTGTGCACAGGTGGATGTCCCTGTGGTGCACAATGGGGAGGATGTCCCTGTTGTTTACAGTGGGAAGGACTTCGCTGTGTCTGATAGTTGAGAGGACATCCGTGTTGTGGATAGTTGGGAGGATGTCCCTGTGTTGGAGAGTTGAGAGGATTTCCCTGTGGTGGACACTGTGGATGACGGTCTTGTGGACAGTAAGGACAATGCTCCTGTGGTGCACAAGTGAATGTCTCTTTGGTGCACAGTGAAAAGGATGTCCTTGTAGTGGGGAGTGCAGAAGACGTCTCTGGGTTGGATAGTGGTAAGAACATCCCTGTTGTGCACAGGAGGGTGTCCCTGTGGTGTACAGTGGGAAGAACATCCCTGTGGTGGACAGTGAAGAGGTCTTCCCTTCAGTGGAAAGTTGAAATGACGTCCTTGTTGTCCACAGTGGGAAGGACGTCCCTTTGGAGGACAGTGGAGAGGACATCATTGTGGTGGACAGACAGAAGGATGTCCCTGTGGTGGACAGAGCGGAGGACCTGCCTGTGGTGGACATTGGGTAGGATGTCCCTGTGGTTTACAGTGCAGAGGATATTCGTGTGGTGGACGGCGGTGAGGAATTCCCTGTAGTGCATATTGTTGAGGACAACCATGTTGTGGACAGTGGTAAGGATGTCCTTGTAAGACACAGGAGGATATCCCTGTGGTGGACAGTGGGAAGGGCATCTGTTTTGTGGACCATGGAAAAAACGTCCCTGTGGTTGACAGTTGGGAGGACCTAACTGTGGTGGACAGTGGGGAGGACACATCTTTTGTGGACAGTGGGAAGAATGTCCCTGTGGTGGATTGTGGAAATGACATCTCTTTTATGGACAGTAGAAAGGACCTCCCTTTGGGAGACATTGGGAAGGAGGTCCCTGTTGTGGACAGTGGGAGAATATTTCTGTGGTGGACCGTTGAAATGACTTCTCTGTGGTGGACCGTGGAGAGGACCTCTTTGTTGTAGACAGTAGGTAGTACATCCTTGTGGTAGACAGTGTTTAGTATGGTCCTGTGGTGGACACTGGAGAGGACGTCCCTGTTGTCGATATTAAGAAGGACCTCCTTGTGGTGAACAGTGGAAAGAACATCCCTGTTGTGGACAGTGTGGAGGACATCCCTGTGGTGGCCATGGGGAAGGACATCCCTGTGGTGGACAGTGAAGAGGACTTTTCTGTGTTGGACATTTGGGATGACATCCCTGTGGTGAAAAGTGGAAAAGACGTTTCTTTGGTGGATAGTGGGGAGGATGTCCCAGTCGTAGAGTGTGCAGAGGATAACTCTGGGTGGAGCATGTTGCTGACATCCCTGGTGTGCAAAGGAGGGTATCCCTGTGGTGCACAGTGGTGAGGATATCCCTGTTGTGCACAGGAAAATGTCCCTGTTGTGCAAAGTGGGTAAGATGTCTCAATGGTAAACAGTGTAAAGGATGTCACTGTGGTGGACAATTTGGAGGATGTCCCTGTTGTGGAAAGTGGGAAGGACGTCCCTTTGGTGGACAACAATGAGGAATTCTCTATGGTGGACTGTATGAAGGACGTCCTTGTTGTGGTCAGTGGGAAGGATGTCCCTGTGATGGACAGTGGGGAGGATGTCTCTGTGGTGGACAGTTGAAAGATGTACCGTTGGTGGACAGTATTAAGAAAGTTACTTTGGTGGACAGTGGGAAGGACATCCTTGTGGTAGACAGTGGGTAGGATGTCCCTGTGGATGGCAGTGGGTAGAACATCTCTGTGGTGTACAGTGGGAAGGACATCACTGTTGTGGACAGTGGGGAGTATATTTCTGTGGTGAACAGTTGGTTTGATGTCCCTCTGGTAGACAGTGGAGAGGACCTACCTGTGGTGGAGATTTGAGAGGACCTTCCTGTGTTAGACATGGGTAGGACATCCCTGTTGTGGACAGTGGAAAGAACATCCCTGTTGTGGAAAGTGGGGAGGATGTCCCTCTGGTGGACAGTGGAAAGGACATCACTTTGATGGACAGTAGAGAGGACCTCCCCGTGCTGGACAGTGGGAAAGAGGTCTCTGTAGTGGACAGTGGGAAGGATATTTATGTGGTGTACTTTCAGAAACCAGGGACCTCACCTCTTACCCTTACCCTTACATCTCCCCACCTGCACAATGTCCCCTGCAGCTTCATCTCCCTGGCAACCACAAGGTCCTTCTTGATAGTTATGTCCCCTGCAGCTTCTTCTCCCTAGCAACCACAGGGTTCAGCTTGACAGTTACAGATAGACTTATAGACTTAAAGCAAGATTGAGTGAGACAGGATCATAGCCTGTGACCTGCTTTCCTTGGGATAAGCTTCATTTTCATTCAGTCCCATAAGAATGGTCCATTCACTGTTGAAGGTGACATCCTTCATAAAGGACCTCAAACAAAGTCTCAGAGAGAGAGGAATTAGGGTTAAGAAAAAAGATCTTATAAGTTTCTTTGTGTTTATTGATGAACAGTATCCTTGGTTCATGATTGATGGTCCTATCATACACCCTAAGAAGTGGCAAATGTTGGGTCGTGACCTAAATAAAAATTAAATGTCAAGGTGACAGTGCAGTTAATCCAACAATTTTGTCATTTTTGGTATTATTATGGAAATTATTGAGGATGCTGACAGAAACTCAGGTAAATGCCAGCTTTTGTCGGTCACAGAATACTGCTTATCACAATTGCGTCTTGGCTCTGCCGGTTTCTCCTGCCCAACATCTCAGGCTTCTGTTCCTTTTACATTTTATTGATATGCCACATGAGTCTCAGCTTCCCTTCTCATCTGATTTTCCTCATATTTATCCTGATTTTTCAGCTTTGGAGTCCTCAACTCTGGCCTCGCCTGAGCGCCCTTGTCATAGTTCTGTTTCCACTGCTCCCTTGCCAACACAGTATGTGCCTTTAGCCACTGGCAACCCTTACATCTCTCATTCTCAAACTCCCTACTGTAATCCTGCTCTTTGGAAGCCCCCGCCTCTATGCTCATGTTCCCCAGCCTCTTGGAGTTCCCGCCACCCCCACCTCCATCACCCGCCACTGCCGCAGCTGATACACAGCACTTGCCCCCTTCCCGCCCGACTTGCTTTGTCTCTGTCCTCACCCCTCCACCCGCAGCCTCAGCGTGCCCTACCCCTGCCCTTCCAGCTGCAGCTGGCGCTTCTGAATAACAGCCTTTGGATTCTGGTATTACAGCTGTTCCCACGCTAACGCCAGTTCCCTCAGTCTCCACATCACTTCCTACATCTGGGTTTTGACTTTCCCTGCTACCCTGCCTGTTTCTCTCTCTGACATGAAGACCTGCCTTTCTTCTCAGGTCCATGAACTGGCAGACATCCTCCACTTTCAGGAGCAAATTTCACGGCTCTCAGCCCTTTGTTCCTCCTCCCCTGCGCAGGACTCTCAATGTTTGGTTTTCCCTGTCACTCACTCTCAGGGTATCACTCCTCAGTCAACTGCAGGACCTGATTCTAGCTCCTCACAGACCCTGCCACTCCCTCCCCCTTCCTGGTCTAGTGCTCAGCATTCACACAGCCACATGCCTGCCACTCCTTCTTCCTCCTCATGACCCATGCCCCCTTCCTCTTCATGGTCCTCTCATAAACCTTCCCAGCCTTCTTGCCCCTAATTGGGGACAGAGGCCATCTTCTGGAGATGAGGATGAAACAGAGCCAGAAGGTGGAATCAGGGATGAGGGCAGAACCGTGACAGAAAATGAAAACGTGTGCCCTATGGAGAATCCTACAATCTTTAAAAAACTCCACTTTAAACAGTTAGAAAAATTAAATTCGACTGTTAGGAATTATGGGGCCAATGCTCCCTTCACTCTTTCCCTTCTTGAAAGCCTTGGGGCAGGTGGATATTTAACAACAAATGAGTGGTTGACAGTTGCCCAGGCCATATTAACTCTTGGACAATTTCTCTCCTGGCAGGCTGATTGGGCAGATCATTGCAGGTCTCAGGCACAAGTCAATCTCTCAAGCTCATGCTCACCCTCCAATAAATGGACACTTGATAAACTCCTAGGTTGAGGGAAATATGCCGCTAACCAAATACAGCAAAAATTTTCTCTGGGTCTCTTGGCTCAGTCTTCCTCAGCAGCTAGGAGTGCCTGGAGAGCCATTCCCATGAAAGTCTCTGTCCTTTCCCCCTTGACCAAGATCATTCAGGGCAATCAAGAAGAATTTTCAGAATTTGTTGCCCACCTCCTGGAGACAGCTGAGAGATCCTTGGGACCTGTCCAGGGAGACAATAAACTTCTTCAGCAGCTTGCTTATGCAAATGCTAACTCTGCCTGTAGGGCTGCCCTTCGAGGGAAATATAAAAATAAAGATTTGGTTGAGATGATTCATATCTGCAAGGATGTAGATCCCTTTGCCCAGAAGGTCTCACAAGCCATCAATCTGGCTGTGGGAGCGGCCACTACAGCTACTAGTGGTGGGGCAAACTTATCCACCTGTTTTAGATGTGGTCACCTGGGCCATTTTGCTAAACAGTGCCCTCAGGGTAAACCCATGTCTCAGCCCCCACCTCAATGGAAGGAAGAGCGTTCACTTCCAATGACCCCTTGCCCTTGCTGCACGCTAGGCAAATATTGGGCTACTGCCTGCTGTTCCAAAACTGATATTTTGGCCAACCCCTCCATCCCCTTCAGGGAAAAGGGATGCGGAGCCAGACCCAGACCCCTTAGCCAGTCTCCTTCCTGCAAGCCTCGGAAAACAGCCAGGCAGGGCCACATCAAACCTTCCATCAACAGCTCCCAAAGCAGCCTCAGCCCTCTGTAGGGCTACCCCAGGGAGTGTAGGATTGGACCTCTGTGCCTCCTCCAATACAATATTAGAAGCTGGAGGAGGAGTTCAGATGATCCCTAATGGTGTCTTTGGGCCTCGCCCACCCCAGACTTATTATCTTATCTTGGGCAGAGCATCTGCCACACTCCAAGGCATTACCATTTTCCCTTCAATCATTGATAACGATTACTGTGGAGAAATTAAAGTATTGGCCACTAGTTCTAGAGGGCCCTTTCACATTCGCCAGGGACAGTGCCTTGCACAGGCCTTTCTCCTTCCAGTAGATACCTTCACACCTTCCTTGGGCCCATCCTGTGGTGCTTCCACCCTTGAGTTTTCTGATGTCTATTGGGTCTAAAGACTCTCACAAGAGTGCCCATAATTAAAACTGAAACTTAATGGCAAAAACTTTGAGGGCATACTTGACTCAGGAATGGACTCCTGAGTTATTTCACAAGCCTCTTGGCCCTCCTCTTGGCCCTGTCAGCCTTCTTTAACTCACTTTCAAGGCATTGGCCAGTCTACCAACACCCTTCAAAGCTCCCAGTTGCTCACTTGGGAGGATCCTGAGGGTAATACTGGACATGTTAGACCATTCATTGTACCTGGCCTCCCTATAAACTTATGGGGTCGAGATATATTGAGTCAAAGGGGACTTCTTATGTTTAGCCCCTCTGTAGTTGTTACCCACCAGATGCTGGACCAGGGGTTCATCCCTGGACAAGGCTTGGGCAGATGCAACCAAGGGATCCTCACCCCAATTGCTGTTACACCAAAGACTTCACGCTCAGGACTAGGTTATGATTCTAATTTTTCTTAAGGACCATTGCTTCCCCTGTACGCAAGACAAATATGATCACCTGGAAGTCAGATTCCCCTGTCTGGGTCGACCAATGGTCCCCCCCTCAACATAAACTTTTAGCAGCCATGCAGTTGGTGCCGGAACAATTAGATGCTGGCCACATTGAACCCTCCATCTCCCCTTGGAATACACCAATTTTGTGATACAAAAGAAAGGGGGCAAATGGAGACTGCTCCAGAACCTCAGAGAAATTAATAAGATTATGGTCCCAATTGGAGCCCTCCAGCCTGGCCTCCCCTCCCCTGTGAGAATACCTAAGAGTTACAATAAGATGGTTATTGATTTGAAAGATTGTTTTTTCTGCATCCCCTTACACCCAGAGGATTGTAAACGTTTTGCCTGTAGCCTTCCTGTTGTTAATTGCATTGGGCCATCTCCATGAATTCAGTGGAGGGTCCTGCCTCAAGGCAGGGCCAATAGTCCCTCCCCCAAAAAGTTTGTGGCCCAGGCCATTGACCCTTTTCGCCTTAAATACCCAGAGTTATATATTGTCCATTATATGGATGACATTCTTCTGGCTAGTCCTGACGAGACCACCTTGTTCAGGGTGGGCCAGGAGTTGGTAACTGCCCTCTAAGGCCTCAGGCTGCAGATTGCCCCTGAGAAGGTCCAGCTACAGCCACCACATTTATTCTTGGGTTTTGAGCTTCACCCCTCTAAGGTTCTCTCTCAAAAAATTGAACTTAGAAAAGATTCCTTACAAACACTTAATGACTTTCAATGTCTCTTGGGAGACAAAAATTGGTTGCGCCCCTATCTAAAATTAACAAATGGAGAACTTAAGCCTCAATTTGATATTCTTCGAGGAGAATCTGACTCCTCCTTCCCCTGTGCCTTAACCCCTGAAGCCACCTCTGCCCTTAAGCTCGTGGAGAAAGCCATTCAACAACAGACTGTTACCTATTATTCTCCAACATCCCCCTTATGGCTATTGGTTCTTCCCACCATGTTTGCCCCCATGAGATTGTTGTAACAGACTAAACCTTTGTATTGGCTTCATTTGCACGCCACCCCTCCTAAAGTAATACCTGTTTATGCTGCTTTGGTGGCATAGATCATAAGGATGGGAAGAGAGACCTCCCTGAAGCTCTTTGGTAGAGATTCTGACCTTGTCAGCATTCCCTATGATGCCGCTCAAGTTCGGTGGCTACTTCAGACCTCAGATGAATGAGCTATTAACTGTATTTCATTTCAGGGAAAGATAGATAACCACTCTCCCTCTTATAAACTTATCCAGTTCCTTGAACACCAAGTGGTGGTCTTCCCTAAAGTGACTAAGAACATCCCCATTCCTCAAGCACCACTGATTTTTACAAATGGATCCTCCTCTGGTTTTGCAGCTTTAATATAGGTGGACAGGTCTCTAAGTTTCAGACCAAATTTTCCTCAGCACAGTTGGTAGAATTGGTTGCTGTTATTCAAGTTTTTAAGACTTTCCCAGATTGTGCCTTTAATCTTTTTACTGACAGTGCACATGCGGCTCAATCAGTGCCTCTTTTAGAGACCATTCCCTTTACAAGGCCATCTACCAATGCTTCCTTCCTCTTTTATGAGCTTCAGGAGATAATTTTAGCTAGATCCCATCCATTCTTTGTGGGTCACATACGTGCCCACTCTGGTCTTCCTGGACCCCTAAGCGAGGGAAATGACCTCATTGATAGGGCCACCCAAGGGTCTCCATTTACCTTGGTGACCTTGGCCCTGCCTTCTGATCCTGTACAAAAGGACCACCAATTACATCATCTAAATGCCCAGACCCTCCGACAGATGTTCTCTATTACCAGAGAACAGGCACAACAGATGGTGTGTCAGTGCCAGGGATGTCTCATCCTCCTACCTGAGTTACATTTGGGGGTGAACCCTCATGGCTTCACCCCAGGAGAGATATGGAAAATGGATGTTACTCATTTTGCCCCTTTTGGTAAGCTTAAGTATATACATGTTTCTATTGATACCTTCAGTGGTTTTCTTTGTGCCTCACTACAATCTGGTGAGGCTACCAAAAAAGTTATTAGTCATGTGAGTTTTTTGCCTTGCCTTTATGCCCATACCTAAGATACTTAAGACTGATAATGGCCCTGGATATACCGGCGCCTCCTTCAAACAGTTCTGTGCTCAGTTTAATATTAAACATGTTACTGGTATCCCATATAAACCCCAAGGACAGGGCATTGTAGAAAGGGCACATCAGACCTTTAAGAACATGCTCTTAAAATTACAACATTCAAGGGGCATTTTATACCCCCAAAAGAGGAATCATTAAATCTTGTTAAATCATGCACTATTCGTTCTCAATTTTTTGACACTTGATGAAAAAGGAAAGTCTGCAGCAAACAGATTCTGGCACTCTACTACAGCAGACTCCTATGCCAAAGTCATGTGGAAAGATCCATTTACATATAAGTGGAATGGTCCTGATATAGTCCATATCTGGGGAAAAGGACATATGTGTATATATGATTCCAAGGAACAAAACACCAGATGACTATCAGAAAGACTGGTGAAGTTGGCCAACTCTACCCCAGGGATACCCCCTGAGAATGGTTTTAACTGTGCTTCCTTTCAGAAAAATGCATCCAGTTGCCTTGCTCCTCCTGCTCCTCCTGCTCCTCCTGCTCACACTTCAGATTTTTCCAAATATGAGTATCAAACCCCATCATTCCCCATACCAGATTTATAATTTTACTTGGGTCATAATAAAACAAGCAGGGGAAATTGTTAATTCCAGCTCTTCACTTGGAACCCAGCCTTCATGGCCCTCTCTGGAGATGGAACTTTGTGCTCTTGCCCTGGGAGCCAGTGCAGACTGGGGAACCCCCTCCCATTATTGGCCCCAAAGTCGGCTGGTTGATGCACCTAACCCCAATTTTGATGGCCACCTTATAGGATATAATTCCTATGATAGGATAGTCTCCTTGGCCAATGATCCATCTGGCCTCTATGTATGCCCTGGGCCCACACACCATGGTCACTCTCAAAATTATAAATGTGGCTATAGCTCTGATTATTATCATGCATCTTGGGGCTGTGAAACCACAGGAGATGCATATTGGAAACCCCACTCCTCCTGGGATTATATCACCTTAAGGAGAAAGTTTCTACCTACATATTTACAGGATAAACTAGGAATTAAGACTGCCCAACCATTTAGATCCTGGTGTGAATTCAAATGGCATGTCCCTCTTCTTATATCCTTTATGGATGTAGGGAGGAGTAAAGAATGGACAGGCCGAGGATATAAATGGGGCCTACGTCTAAGAGAGTGCTCAACCTTTACACTTACCTCCTCGGACCCAAGACTCATCTTTAGAATTAAGCTCCTTAAGAGGATCCCTAATAAAAATGTTGCTGCTGTGGGCCCTAATCCTGCCATACAGCACCCTCGGCCACCAGCCTAACCTGTCCCCAGGCCTGGAATTACTGCTTCAGCCATTTTCCCTCTCCCCACCTCCCCCCAGGTTATCTCATTTCAGCCCACTATACCTGCGGGCCCTCCTAGCTCTGTGGACCTTATTATTTCTCTGGCAAATGCCTCCCTTGAAGCTATTCATAATACCAGTGAATATCAATATCAATAATATTGGTTTTTTGCCTACTCCCCCTTTTTATCAGGGAATAGCTGTTTTTTACCCCTCCCTCCTTTTCTGATAATACCAATTTGTTATTATGGGCTACTTCACCTGAGGGAGGTCTCACTATTAGTTCCATCTCGGGAATAGGCCTCTGCCTTTTTGGGCCCTTTATGCTTCCCCACCCCCAAGATTTGGTTCCTATTTGTAATCAGACATTGATTTTAAATAATACCTTTTTATATACCATAGCATCCAATGGTACCTATTTTGCCTGTGCCACTGGATTGACATTATATATTTCCAATTGTGATTTTTCAAAGACCAGAGATAATTGTGTAGTTGTTACCATTCTCCCTCATTTTTATTCAAAATTCAGAGTCTTTTCTTAATGTTCTGGATCAAGGTCTTTCCCTTAGGATCAAATGAGAGCCTCTGACAGCCCTTATGTTGTCTGTCATATTAGGAATCAGCGCTATTGGCGCAGGTATTGGCATTGCTTCTGTAGTCACCTCCAATAATCATTATGCCCATCTTCAGTCTCTTATTGATAAAGATTTAAATAATTTGAGAGAAGGGATACAAGCCCTTAAGGACTCTGTGGCTTCTCTTTCTGAGGTGGTGTTACAGAACAGGAGAGGACTTGACCTTGTCTGCTTTAAGGAAGAATGTCTCTGCGTAGCCCTCAGAGAAGAATGTTGCTTTTACTCTGATAAGACAGGCCTTGTCCAAAATAGCCTGGACAAAGTCAAAAAGAGTTTAGAGGAAAGAAAAAGAGCCAGAGAACAAGAGTCATGTTTTCAAAATTGGTTCTCTACTTCACCTTGGCTTACTACACTATTGCCTAGTTTACTAGGATCCTTTGTTGGTATTTTATTGCTTCTGCCTTTTGGTCTTTGGGCTCTTAACTGTCTCACAAGTTTTGTTAAGAACCAGATTGATGCTGCCATCAAGAAGCCGGTTGAAGTTCATTACCATCAACTGAAGACTGAAGGAAATCCATAAGTGATTCTGCCAGAGACAGGCAGAGCTGCCAGCCACCCTACCTTCCCCTATGTCTGACCCCTAGATTTCCACACCCTCAAGAAAGGTTCCTGGCATGCCTGGCTCTGCCCTTGTTTCTCGCGCTAGGGAGACTGGCCTCTTGATCACCCTGACAAAAATTGGCTTTTTTTTAGACTAAGGCCTGCCTTTGATGTGGCCCTCTAATATCCGGGAGTCTTCCATTATGACAATATTACACCCCAAATAACAAATGGCTGATAACCTAGGCATTCACACAGGGATGTGTGAGAGAGAACAAAAGGGCATCTAGAGAGAAGAGAAGACAGAAGGATATCCAGAGAGAGGAGAGGACGGAAGGGCATCCAGAGAGAATAGAGGACAGAAGGGCATCTAGAGAGAGGAGAGAAGAGAAGGGCATCCAGCGAGAGGAGAAGACAAACAGGGAATGCAGAGAGAAGAGAGAACAGAAGGGCATCAAGAGAGAAAAGAGGACATAAGGGCATCCAGGGAGAAGAAAGTACAGAAGGGCATCAGGAGATTGGAGAAGACAGAAGGGCATCCAGATAGAGGAGAGGAGAGAATGGCCTTCAAGAGAGAAGAGAGGAAAGAAGGGCATCAAGAGAGAGGAGAGGACAGAAGAACATCCCAAGAGAAGAGAGAACAGAAGCGCATCCAGAGAGATGAAAGAACAGGAGAGAATCCAGAAGGAGGAGAGAACAGAAGCCCATCCAGAGAGAGCAGAAGACTGAAGAACGTCCAGAGAGAGAAGAGGACTGAAGGGCATCCGGAAATAGGAGAAGACAGAAGGTCATCCAGAGAGAAGAGAGGACAGAATGGCATCCAGTGAGAGGAGAGAACAGAAGGGCATCTAGAGAGAAGAGAAGACAGAAGGATATACAGAGTGAGGAGAAAACTTTCGGGCATCCAGAGAGAGGAAAAGACAGAAAGGCATACAGGGAGAGTAGAGAATAGAATGGTATCCAGAGAGCGGAGAAGACAGAAGAACCTCCAGAGAGAGGAGAGAACATAAGGGCATCCAGAGAGAATAGAGGAGGGAAGGGCATGTAGAGAGAGCAGAGAATAGAAGGGTATCCAGAAAGAGAAGAAGACAGAAGGACATCTGGAGATAGGAGAAGACAGAAGGGCATCCAGAGAGAGGAGAGGAGAGAATGGCCTCCAGAGAGAAGAGATAAAAAAGGGCATCCAGAGAGAGGAGGGGGCAGAAGGGCATCCACAGAAAAGAGAAATGAAGGTCCTACAGAAAGAGGAGAAGACCAAAGGGCATCTAGATTGAGAGAACAGAAGGGCATCTAGAGAGAGGAGATAACAGAAGAGCATCCAGAGAGCGGAGAAGATAGAAGGGCTTCCAGAGAGAGGAAAGAACAGAAGGTCATCCGGAAAGAAGAGAAGAGAGAAGGAATTTAGATGGAGAAGAGGACAGATGGGCATGCTGAGAGAGGAGAGGACAGAAGTGTATCCAGAGACAGAAGAGAACAAAAGGTCATCCAGAGAGAGGAGAAGACAGAAGGGAATCCAGAGAGAGGAGAGAACAGAAGGACATCCAGAGAGAAAAGAGCACACAAGGGCATCCAGAGAGAGGAGAGAACAGAAGGGCATCCAGAGAGAGGATAGAACAGAAGGCTATCCAGAGAGAGGAGAGGACAAAATGGAATCCAGGGAGAGGAGAGAACACAAGGGCAACCAGAGAAAGGAGAAGACAGAAGGGCATCCAGAGAGAGGAGAGAACAGAAGGAAATCCCGTGAGAAGAGAGAACAGAAGCGCATCCAGAGAGATGAGAGAACAGGAGAGAATCCAGAATGAGGAAAGAACAGAAGCCCAACCTGAAAGAGCAGAAAACTGAAGACATCCTGAGAGAGAAGAGGACAGAAGAGCATCCCGATAGAGGAGAACACGGAAGGGCATCCAGAGAGAGAAGAGGACAGAATGGCATCCAGTTAGAGGAGAGAACCTAAAAGCATCTAGAGAGAGGAGAAGACAGAATGGTATAAAGAGTGAGGAGAAAATTATCGGGAATCCAGAGAGAGGACAATACAGAAGAGCATCAGGAGAGACGAGAAAACAGAAGGGCGTAGGGAGAGAGGAGAAGACAGAAGGACATCCAGAGAGAGGAGAGCACCAAAGGGCATCCAGAGAGATGAGAGAACAGAAGGGAATCCAGAGAGAATAGAGGACAGAAGGACATCTAGAGTGAGGAGAGAACAGAAAGCCATCCAGAGAGAGGAGAAGACAGAAGATCATCTAGAGAGAGGAGAGAACAGAAGAGCATCCAGTGAGAGGAGAGAACAGAATGGCATCCATGGAGAGGAGAGGTCAGAAGGGCTTCCAGAGAGAGGAGAGTGAAGAAGGGCATCTAAAGGGAGGAGAAAACAGTAGGTCATCAAAAGGGAGAAGAATACAGAACGGCACCCAAGATAGGAGAGGACAGATGGGCATCAAGAGAGATGCGAGGACAGAAGGGGATCCAGAGAGAGGAAAAAACAGAAGGGCTTTCAGAGAGAGGAGAGAACAGAAGGGCATCCAGAAATATGAGAAAAGAGAAGGCATCCAGATGGAGAAGAGCACAGATGGGCATTCTGAGAAAGGAGAGGACACAAGGACATCAAGTAGAGAAGAGAACAGAAGGGCATAAAGAGAGAGGAGAGGACAAAAGGGCATATAGAGCGATCAGAGAACAGTAGGGTATACAGAAAGAGGAGAAGACAGAAGGGCATCTGGAGATAGGAGAAGACAGAAGGGCATCCATAGAGAGGAGAGGACAGAATGGACTCAAGAGAGAAGAGAGAGCAGAAGGGCATCCAGAGAGAGGAGAGGAAAGAAGGGCATCCACAGAAAAGAGTACAGAAGGCCATACAGAGAGAGGAGAAGAAAGAAGAGCATCTAGATAGAGGAGAGTACAGAAGGGCATCCAGAAAGGGGTCAGAAAAGAAGGGAATCCGGAAAAGGAGAAGATAGAAGCGAATCCAGAGAGAGGAGAGAGCAGAAGAGCATTCGGAGAGAGGAGAAGCACAAAAGGCATCCAGAGAAAGGCGAGAACAGAAGGGCATCCAGAAGAGGAGAGGACAGAAGGGCATCCAGAGAGTGGAGAGAATGACAGGAATCCAGAGAAAGGAGAGAACAGAAGGGTATCCAGAGAGTGGAGAGAACAGAAGGTTATCCAGAGAGAGGAGAGAACAGAACCTTATCCAGAGAGAGGAGAGGGCAGAAGAACATCCATAGAAAACAGTAAAGAAGGGCATACAGAGAGAGGATAATACAGAAGGGCATCTAGATAGAGGAGAGAACAGAAAAGATTCCAGAGAGAGGAGAGAACAGAAGGGCATCTGGAACAAGGAGAAGAGAGAAGGAATCTAGATGGAGAAGAGGACAGACGAGCATCCTGAGAGAGGAGAGGACAGAAGGGCATCCAGGGGGAGAAGAGAACAGAAGGTCATCTAGAGAGAGGAGAAGACAGAAGGGAATCTAGAGAGAGGAGAGTACAGAAGGGCATCCAGGGAGAGAAGAGGACACAAGGGCATCCAGAGAGAGGAGAGAACAGAAGAGCATCCAGAGAGAGGATAGAACAGAATGGTATCCTGAGAGAAGAAAGGACAAAAGGGCATCCAGATAGAGGAGAGAACAGAAGGGAAACCAGAGAAAGGAAAAGACAGAAGGGCATCCAGAGAGAGGAGAGGACAAAAGGACATCCTGAGAGAAGAGAGAAGAGAAGCTCATCCAGAGAGATGATAGAACAGAAGAGAATCCAGAAAGAGCAGAGAATAGAAGCCCATCCAGAGAGAGCAGAAGACTGAAGGACATCCAGAGAGAGAAGAGGACTGAAGGGCATCCAGAGAGAGCAGAAGACAGAAGGGCATCAAGAGAGAGGAAAGGAGAGAAAGGCATCCAGTAAGAGGAGAGAACATAAAGGCATCTAGAGAGAGGAGAAGACAGAAAGGCTTCTAGATAGAGGAGAGAACAGAAGGGAAACCAAAGAAGGAGAATACAGGAACGAATCAGGAGAGAGAGGAGAGAACAGAAGGGCATTCAGAGAGAGGAGAGAACAGAAGGGCATCGGGATAGAAGAGAAGAAAGAAGGTCATCCAGAGAGAGGAGATGAAAGAAGGGCATTGAGAGAGAGGAGAAGAAATATAAGGAGTCCAGAGAGAGGAGTCATCAGAAGTCCATTCAGAGATAGGAGAAGACAGAAGGGCATCCAGAGAGAGGAGAATATGGAAGGGCATCCAGAGAGAATAGAGGACAGAAGGGCATCCAAGAGAGGAGAGTACAGAAGGGCATCCAGAGGGAGAAGAAGACAGAAGGGCATACAGAGAGAGAAGAAGGCAGAAGGGCATCCAGATATAGGAGAAGACAGAAGGGAAGAAGGACTTTCAGAGCGAGAGGAGGACAGAAGGGCATCCAGAGAGATGTGAGGAAAGAAGGGCATCCAGAGAGAGGAGAGGACAGAAGAGCATTTAGAGAGAAGTGAGGAAAGAAGGGCATCCAGAGAGAGGAGACTGAAGAAGGGCATCCAGAGAGAGGAGAGGACAGAAGGGATCCAGAGAGAGAAGAGAACAGAAGGGCATCCAGAGACAGGAGTGTGATGAGGGGCATCCATAGAGAGGAGAGGACAGAAGGGAACCAGGGAAAGGAGAGAACAGAAAGGCATCCAGAGAGAGGAGAAGACAGAAGGGCATCCATAAAGAGGAGAGGACAAAAGGGCATCCAGAGAGAGGAGAGAACAGAAGAGCATCCAGAGAGAGCAGAAGACAGAAACACATCTACAGGGAGGAGAGAAGAGAAGGGCATCCAGAGCGCAGAGCAGACAGAAGTGCATCCACGGAGAGTAGAGAATAAAACGGTATCCAGAGAGCAGAGAAGACAGAAGAACATCCAGAAATAGGAGAGAACATAAGGGCATGCAGAGAGAATATAGGACAGAAGGGCATGTAGAGAGAGTAGAGAACAGAAAGGTATCCAGAAAGAGGAGAAGACAGAAGTGAATAGGGAGATAGGAGAAGACAGATGGGCTTTCAGAGAAAGGAGTTGACCGAATGCCCTCCAGAGAGAAGAGAGAAAAGAAGGGCATCCAGAGAGA
This sequence comes from Arvicanthis niloticus, assembly GCF_011762505.2. Taxonomy (NCBI): domain Eukaryota; kingdom Metazoa; phylum Chordata; class Mammalia; order Rodentia; family Muridae; genus Arvicanthis; species Arvicanthis niloticus. The sequence goes on from NW_023044981.1 coordinate 81,784, forward strand.
GGAGAGGTCAGCTGGGCATCCACAGAAAAAAGTAAAGAAGACCATACAAAGAGAGGAGAAGACAGAAGGCCATCTAGATAGAGGAGAGAACAGAAGGTAATCTAGAGAGAGAAGAAAACAGAAGGGCATCCAGAGAAGGAGAAGACAGAGCAAATCTAGAGAGAGGAGAGAAAAGAATCACATCCACAGAGAGGAGAGAACTGAAGGGCATCCTTGGAGCAGACAAGACAAAAGGGCATCTAGAGAGAGGAAAGAACAGAAAGGCATCCAAAGAAGGAGATGACAGAGCAAATCCAGAGAGAGAAAAGAAGGGCATTTGGAGAGAGGAGAAGACAGAAGGGCATCCAGAGAGAGGAGAGGATAGAGCAGCATCCAGAGAGAGGAGAAGACAGAAGGGAATCCAGAGAAAACAGAGAACAGAAGGGCATCCAGAAAGAGGAGAGAGCAGAAGGGCATCTAGAAAGAAGAGAAGACAGAAGGATATCCAGAGTTAGGAGAAAAGTGTCGGTCATTCAGAGAGAGAAGAAGATAGTAGGGAATCTAGAGTGAGGAGAGGACGGTAGGGCATCCAGAGAGAGGAGAGAGCAGAAGGGCATCTGGAGAGAGAAGAGCACAGAAGGGCATCCAGATAGACGAGAGAACGGAGAGGAATCCAGTGAGAATATAGGACAGAAGGGCATCTAGAGAGAGGATAGAAGAGAAGGGCATTGAGAGAGGAGAAGACAGAAACACATCCACAGCGATGAGAGAACAGAAGGGCATCCAGAGAGAAGAGAAGACAGAAGTGCATCCAGGGAGAGTAGAGAATAAAACGGTATCCAGAGAGTGGAGAAGACAGAAGAACATCTGGAGATAGGAGAGAACATAAGGACATCCAGAGAGAATAGAAAACATAAGGGCATGCAGAGAGATTAGAGAACAGAAAGGTATCCAGAAAGAAGAGAAGACAGAAGGGCATCACGTTATAGGAGAAGACAAAAAAGCTTCCAGAGAGAGAGAGAGGAGTTGACAGAATGGCCTTCAATGAGAAAAGAGAAAAGAAGGGCATCCAGAGAGAAGAGAGGTCAGAAGGGCATCCACAGAAAAGAGTAAAGAAGGCCATACAGAGAGAGGAGAAGACAGAAGGGCATGTAGATAGAGGAGAGAACAGAAGGGCATCTAGAGAGAGGAGAGAACAGAAAGGCATCCAGAGAAGGAGAAGACATTGTGAATCCAGAGAGAGAAGAGAAAAGAAGCGCATTTGGATAGAGGAGAAGACAGAAGGGCATCCAGAGATAGGAGAGGATAGAACAGCATCCAGAGAGAGAAGAAGACAGAAGGGCATCTATAGAGAAGAGAAGACAGAAGGATATCCAGAGTGAGGAGAAAAGTGTTGGGCATTCAGAGAGATAAGAAGAGAGCACAGAAGGGCATCCAGAGAGATGAGAGAACAGAGAGGAATCCAGAGAGAATAGAGGACAGAAGGGCATCTAGAGAGAGGATAGAAGAGAAGGGCATCGAGAAAGGAGAAGACAAAATGGGAATCCAGAGAGAGGAGAGAACAGAAGGGCATCCAGAGAGAGGAGAGGAAAGAAGGGCATCCAGATAGAGAAGAGAACAGAAGGCCATCTAGAGAGAGGAGACTGAAGAAGGTCATCCAGAGAGAGGAGAGGACAGAAGGGCATCCAGAGAGAGGAGAAGACAGAAGGGCATCAAGAAAGAGGAGAGAACAGTAGGGCATCCAGAAATTGGAGAGAACAGAAGGGCAACAAGAGAGAGGAGAAGACAGAAGGGAATCCAGAGAGAGGAGAGAACAGAAGGGCATTCAGAGAGAGGAGAGAGCAGAAGGGCTGCCTGATAGAGGAGAAGACAGTAGGGCATTGGGAGAGAGGAAAGAACAGAAGGGCATCCAGAGAGAGGAGAGAGCAGAAGGGCATCCAGAAAGAGGAGAAGACAGAAGGGCGTCCGGAGATAGGAGAGAACAGAAGAGCATCCAGAGACAGGAGAGACCAGCAGGACACTCAGAGAGAAGAGAAGACAGAAGGGAAGCAGAAGAGATGAGAAAACAGAAGGGCATCGGAAGAGAGGAGAAGACAGAATGGCATCCAGAGACAGGAGAGGAGAGAATGTCCTCCAGAGAGAAGAGAGAACAAATGGGAATCCAGAGAGAAAAGAGGGCAGAAGGGCATCCACAGAAAAGAGTAAAGAAGTCCATACAGAGAGAGGAGAAGACAGAAGGGCATCTAGATAACAGAGAGAACAGAAGGTCCTCTAGAGAGGAAAGAACAGAAGGGAATCCAAAAAGGGGAAAAGACAGGAGGGTTTGCAGAGAGAGGGGCTAACAGTAGGGCATCCAGAAAGAGAAGAATAGAGAAGGAATCTAGATGGAGATGAGGACAGATGGGCATCCAGAGAGAGGAGACGACAGAAGGGCAACGAGGGAGAGAAGAGAACAGAAGATCATCCAGAGAGAGGAGAAGACAAAGCGGAATACAGAGAGAAGAGAGAACATTAGGGCATCTAGGGAGAGAAGAGGACACAAGGGCATCTAGAGAGAGGAGAGAACAGAAGGTCATCCAGAGAGAGAGGAGAGAACAGAAGGGTATTCAGAGAGAGGAGAGGACAAAAGGTCATCCAGAGAGAGGAGAGAACGGAAGGGCAACCAGAGAAAGGAAAAGACAGAAAGGCATCCAGAGAGAGGAGAGGACTGAAGGACATCCTGGAGGAGAGAACAGAAGTGCATAAATAGAGAGGAGAGAACAGGAGAGAATCCAGAAAGAGGAGAGAACAGAAGTCCATCAAGAGAGAGAAGAAGAGTGAAGGACATCCAAAGAGAGAAGAGGACTGAAGGGCATTTGGAGAGAGGAGAACACAGAATGGCCTCTAGAGAGAGGAGAAGACAGAAGGGTATCCACAGTGGGGAGAAAATTGAAGAGAATCCAAAGACAGGAGAAGACAAAAGGGCATCAGAAGAAATGAGAGAGCAGAAGGGCATGGGGAGAGAGGAGAAGACAGACGGGCATCAAGAGAGAGTAGAGGACAGAAGGGCATCCAGAGAGAGGAGAGCACAGAAGGACATCCAGAGAAACAAGAGAACAGAGAGGCATCCAGAGAGAATATAGGACAGAAGGGCATCTAGAGAGAGGAGAAAAGAGAAGGGCATCCATTGAGAGGAGAAGACAAATAAAGAATAAAGAGAGAGGAGAGAACAGAAGGGCATCCAGAGAGACGACAGGACAGAATGGCATCCAGAGAGAGTAGAGGACAGAAGGGCATCCAGAGAGAGGAGAATGAAGAAGGGCATCCAGAGAGAGTAGAGGACACAAGGGATACAGAGAGAGGAGAGAACAGAAAGCCATCAAGAGGGAGGAGAGGAGAGAAGGGCATCCATGGAGAGAAGAGGTCAGAAGGGCATCCAGAGAGAGGAGAGAACAGAAACACATCCAGAGAGAGGAGAAGACAGAAACACAACCACAGAGAGATGTGAACAGAAGGGCATCCAGAGAAGGAGAAGACAGAGAAAATCCAGAGAGAGGAGAGAACAGAAAGGCATTCGGAGAGAGGAGAGAACAGAAAGTCATCAGGAGAGAGGAGAGAAAAGAAGTGCATCCAGAGAGAGGAGAGAACAGAAGTGCATCTAGAGAGAGGAGACGACAGAAGGGCATGCAGAAAGAGGAGAGGATAGAACAGCATCCAGAGAGAGGAGAAACAGAAGGGAATCCAGAGAGAGGAGAGAACAGACGGGCATCCAGAGAGAGGAGAGAGCAAAAGGGCCTCCTGAGAAAGGAGAAAACAAAAGGACATCCGGAGAGAGGATAGAACAGAAGGGCATCTAGAAAGCAGAGAGAACAGAAGGGCATCAAGGGAGAAGAGAAGACAGAAGGGAATCCAGTGAGAAGAGAAGAGCATCCAGAAAGAGGATAGAGCACAAGGGCATTCAGAGAGAGAAGAAGAGAGTAGGGCATCCTAAGAGAGGATTGAACAGAAGGGCATCCAGAGAGAGGAGAGAGCAGAAGGGCATCTAGGGAGAGGAGAAGACAGAAGGGAAGCCGGAGAGATGAGAGAACAGAAGGGCATAGGGAGATAGGAGAAAACAAAAGTGCATCCAGAGAGAGGAGAGTACAGAAGGGCATCCAGCGGGAGGAGAAGACAGAAGGGCATCCAGAGAGAGGAGAGGGAAGAAGGGCATCCTGAGAGAGGAGAAATCAAAGGGCATCCAGAGAGAGGAGAAGACAGAAGGGCATCCATAGAGAGGAGAGGACAGAAGAGAATCCAGATATAGAAGAAGACAGAAGGGCATACGGAGTGGAGAGAACAGAAGGGCCTCCATAGGGAGGAGAATACAGAAGGGCATCCAGAGAGAGACGAGAACAGAATGCCATCCAGACAGAAGAGAGAGCAGAAGGGCATCCAGAGAAAAGAGAGGACAGAAGGGCATCCGGGTGAGGAGAGAACAGAAGGGCATCCAGGGAGAGGAGAGAACAGTAGGGCATCAAGAGTGAGGAGAGAACAGAAGGGCATCCATAGAAAGGAGAAGACAGAAGGGCATACAAAGAGAGGAGAGGACAGAAGGGCATCCATAGAGAGGAGAAGACTTAAGGGAATCCAGAGAGAGGAGAGGACAGAAGGGATCCAGAGAGAGGAGAGAATAGAAAGCCATCCAAAGAGAGGAGAAGACAGAAGGGCATCCATGGAGAGGAGATATCAGAAGGGCATCCAGAGAGAGGAGAGAAATGAAGGGCATTCACAGAGAGAAGACGGAACACATCCACAGGGAGGGGAGAACAGAACGGCATCCAGAGAGCAGAGAAGACAGAAGGGCATCCAGGGAGAGTATAGAATAAAACGGTATCACGAGAGCGGAGAAGACAGAAGAACATCCAGAGAGAGGAGAGAATATAAGGAAATCCAGAGAGAATAGAGCACAGAAGGGCATGTACAGAGAGCAGAGAACAAAAGGTTATCTAGAAAAAGGAGAAGGCAGAAGGGCATTGGGAAATAGGAGAAGACAGAAGGGCATCCAGAGAGAGGAAAAAACAGTAGAGCATCCAGAAAGAGAAGAGGACAAAAGGGAATCCAGAGAGAGGAGAAAACAGAAGGACATCCAGAGAGAGGAGAAGACTGAAGTGCATCCAGAGCGAGAAGAGAATAGAAGGGCATCCAGAGAGAGGAGAGGCCCAAAGGCAATTAGAGTGATGAGAGAAAAGAAGATCATCCAGAGAGAGGAGAATACAGAAGGGCATCCAAAGAGATGAGAACAGAAGACCATTCAAAGAGAGAAGAGAACAGAAGGGCATCCAGAGAGATGAGATGACCGAAGAATATCTAGAGTGAGTAGAGAACAGAATGGCATCCAGAGAGAATAGAAGACAGAAGGGCATCCAGAGAGAGAAGAGAATAGAAGGACAGCCCGAGAAAAGAGAGAACAGGAGAGCATCCATAAAGACAAGAAATAAAGGGCAGCCAGGGCTATGAGAGGATAGAAGGTCGTACAGAGTGAGGAGAAGACAGAAGGGCATCCAGAGTGAGGAGAGGACAGAAAGGCATCCTGAGAGAGGAGAAGACAGAAAGGAATCCAGAGAGAAGAGAACAGAAGGGCATCCAGAGATTGGATAAGGCAGAAGGGCATCCAGAGAGAGGAGAATACAGAAGGGCAACCAGAAAGAGGAGAGGAAAGAAGGGCATCCAGAGAGAGGAGAGAACATAAGGCATCCGGAGAGTACAGAAAACAGAAGGGAATCCAGAGAGAGGAGAGGACATAAGGGCATCCACAGAGAGTGGAAGACAGAAAGGAATCCAGAGAGAGGACAGGACAGAAGGGCATTTAGAGAGATGAGAGAATAGAATGGCATCCAAAAAAGAAGAAGACCAAAGGGCATCCCGAGAGGAGAGAGCAGAAAGGCATCTAGAGAGAGGAGAATGCAGAATTGCATCCAGAGAGAGGAGAGAACAGAAGGGCATCCAGAGAGAGGAGAGAACAGAAGGGCATCCAGAGAGAGGAGAGGACAGAAGGGTATCCGGAGAGAGGAGAGAACAGAGAGGCATCTAGAGAGAGAAGAGAACAGAAGCGATACCAGAGAGAGGAGAAGAAAGAGGGTCATCCAGACAAAGGAGAGAACAGAAGGGCATTGACAGAGAGGTGAGAACAGAAGAGCATCAGGACAGAGAAGAGAACGAAGGTCATCCAAAGAGAGGAGAGGACAGAATGGCATCCAGAGACAGGAGAAAACAGAAGGGGATCAAGAGAGAGGAGAAGACTGAAGGTCATCCAGAGAGAGGAGAGAACAGAAGGGCATCCGGAGAGAGGAGAGAACAGAATGGTATCCACAGAGAGGAGAGGACCCAGAGGCAATTAGAAAGATGAGATAACAGAAGATCATCCAGAGAGAGTAGAGAACAAAAGGTCTTCCAGAGAGAGGAGAGACCAGAAGTGCATCCAGAGAGAGGAGAGTACAGAAGGGCATCCACAGACAGGTGGGAACAGAAGGGCATCAGTACAAAGGAGAGAAAGAAGGCCATCCAAAGAGAGGAGAGGACAGAAGGCATCCAGAGAGAGAGGAGAGGACACAAGTGCATCCAGAGAGAGGAGAGAACAGAAGGACATCCTGAGGAAGGAATGGACAGAAGGGCATCCAGAGAGAGGAGAGAACAGAGGGGCATTCAGAGAGAGCAGAAAACAGAAGGGCATCCAGAGAAAGAAGAGTACAAAAGTGCATGCAGAGAGGAGAGAACTGAAGGGCATCCAGAAAGAGGAGAAGACTGAAGTGCATCCAGAGCGAGGAAAGAATAGAAGAGCATCCAGAGAGAGGAGAGGGCTCAAAGGCAATTAGAGAGATGAGAGAACAGAAGATCATCCAGAGAGAGGAGAGAACAGAAGGGCATCCAGAGAGATGAGAGAACTGAACATCATTCAGAGAGTGGAGAGAACAGAAGGGCATCCAGAGAGATGAGAGGACAGAAGAAAATCTAGAGTGAGTAGAGAACAGAATGGCATCCAGAGAGAATAGAAGACAGAAGGGCATAAAGAGAGAGAAGAGAACAGAAGGACAGCCCGAGAAAAGAGAGAACAGGAGAGCATCCATAAAGACGACAAAAAGGGCAACCAGAGATATGGGAAGACAGAAGGGCATACAGAGAGAAGAGAAGACAGAAGGGCATCCAGAGTGAAGAGAGGACAGAAAGGCATCCTGAGAGAGGAGAGAACAGATCAACAGATCGGCATCCAGAGAGAGTAGAAGACAGAAAGGCATCCATAAAGTGGATAAGACAGATGGGCAACCAGAGACAGGAGAGGACAGTTGGTCATCCAGAGAGAGGAGAGAACAGAAGGCATCCAGAGAGTGGAGAAAACAGAAGGGCATCCAGAGCGAGGAGAGGACATAATGGCATCCACAGAGAGGAGAAGACAGAAAGAAATCCAGACAGAAGGGCATCCAAAGAGAGGAGAAGAAGAAAGGCATCCAGAGAAAGGATAAGGTAGAGGGCATCCAGAGACAGGAGAAGACAGAAGGGCATCCCGAGAGAGGAGAGGACAGAAGGGCATCCAGAGTGAAAGAGAGGACAGAAGGGCATCCAGAGGGAAGAGAGAACAGAAGGGCATCCAGAGAGATGAGAGAACTGAAGGGCATCCAGCAAGTGGAGATGACACAAGGGAATCCACAGAGAGGAGAGAACAGAAGAGGATGGAGAGAGAGGAGAGAACAGAAGGGCATCCAAAGAGAGGAGAGGACAAAAGAACATTCAAAGAGGAGAGGACAGAAGGGCATCAAGGGATAAGAGAAGAAAGAAGGGCATCCAGACAGAGGAGAGGACACAAGGGCATCCAGAGAGATGAGAGAACAGAAGAGGATTCATAGCGAGAATAGAACAGAAGCACATCCAGAGAGATGAGAGGACAGAAGGGAATCTAGAGAGAGGAGAAAAGAGAAGGGCATCTAGAGAGAGGAGAATACAGAAGGGCATCCAGAGAGAGGACAGGACCCAAAGCTATTCAGAGAGATGAGAGAATAGAAGGGCATCCAACAAAAGAAAACGACCAAAGGGCATCCAGATAGAGGAATAGTCATAAGGGCATCCGGAGGGAGGAGAGAACAGAAGGGAATTCATAGAGTGGAAAGAACAGAAGGTCGTTTTAAGAGATGAGAATACAGAAGGGCATGCAGAGAGTGGAGAGGACAGAAGGACATCTGGAGATAGGAGGGAACAGAAGGGCATCTGGGGAGAGGAAAGAACAGAAGGGGATCCAGAGAGAGGAGAGAACAGAAGGGCATCCAGAGAGAAGAAAAAACAGAAGAGCATCCAGAAAGAGAAGAGGACAAAAGGGCATCCAGAGAGAGAAGGGAACAGAAGGGCATCCAGAGAGAGGAGAAGACTGAAGTGCATCCAGAGGGAGAAGAGAATAGAAGGGCATCCAGAGAGAGGAGAGGCCCAAAGGCAATTAGAGTGATGAGAGAAGAGAAGATCATCCAGAGAGAGGAGAGAACAGAAGGGCATCCAGAGAGATGAGAGAACAGAAGATCTTTCAAGGAGAAAAGAGAACAGAAGGGCATCCAGAGGGATGAGAGGACAGAAGAATATCTAGAGTGAGTAAAGGACAGAATGGCATCCAGAGAAAATAGAAGACAGAAGCACATCCAGAGAGAGAAGAGAACAGAAAGACAGCCAGAGAAAAGAGAGAACAGGAGAGCATCCATAAAGACAAGAAAAAGGGGCAACCAGGGCTATGAGAGGATAGAAGGGCGTACACAGAGAGAAGACAGAAAGGCATCCATAGTGAGGAGAGGACAGAAAGGCATCCTGAGAGAGGAGAAGACAGAAGGGCATCCAGAGAAAGGAGAGGAAAGAAGGGCATCCAGAGAGAGGAGAGAACAGAAAGGCATGGAGACATAGGATAAGAGAGAAGGGCATCAAGAGATATGAGAGGAAAGAGGGCATCCAGAGAGAGGAGAAGACAAAAGGGCATCCAGATAGAGGAGAGAACAAAAGGGCATCCAGAGAGAAGAGAGAACAGAAGGACATCCAGAGAGAGGAGAGGCCAGAAGGGCATCCAGAGATAGGAGAGGACAGAAGAATATCCAGAGAGAGGAGAGGACAGAAGGGCATCCAGAGAGAGAAGAGAACAGAAATGCATCCAGAGAGAGGAGAAGACAGAAGGATATCCAGAGAGAGAGAGGAGAGGACAGGAGTTCCAGACAGAAGAGAAGAGAAGTGCATCCAGAGATAGTAGAAGACAGAAGGGCATCCAGAGAGAGGAGAAGACAGAATGGCATCCAGAGAGAAGATAGGAAAGAAGGGCATCCAGAGAGAGGAGAGAATTGAAGCCATCTGGACTGTCGAGAAAACAGAAGGGCATCTAGAGAGAGGAGAGTACATAAGGCCATCCACAGGGAGGAGAAGGCAGGAAGGAATCCAGAGAGAGGAGACAACAGAAGGGCATTCAGAGAGAAGAGAACAGAAGGGCATCCAGATAGATGAGAAGACAGAAGGGCATCCAGAGAGAGGAGAGAACACAAGTGCATCCAGAGAGAGGAGAGAACAGAAGAGAATCCATAGAGAGAAGAGAACAGAAGGGCATCCAGAGAGAAGAGAGGACAGAAGATCTTCCAGAGATAGGAGAGAACAGAATGGCATCCAGAGAGATGAGCGAATAGAAGATCATTCAAAGAGAGAAGGGAACAGAAGGACATCCAGAGAGATGAGAGGACAGAAGATAATATAGAGAGAATACAGAACAGCAGTGCATGTAGAGAGATGAGAAGACAGAATGGCATCCATAGAGGTGAAAACAGAAGAGCATCCAGAGGTAGGAGAAGAGAGAATGGTATCCAGAGAGATAAGAGGACAAAAGAGAATCCAGAGAGAGGAGAGATTAGAAGGGCATCCAGAGAGAGGGGAAGACAGAAGAGCAGCCAGGGAGAGGAGAGGACACAAGGGCACCCAGAAAGATGAAAGAACAGAAGAGCATCCATAGAGAGAAGAGAACAGAGGGGCATCCAGAGAGATGATAGGAAATAAGAAAATCTAGAGAGAGGAGGGAACAGAAGGGTATCCAGACAGCGGATAGGACAGAAAGGCATCCAGACAAAGGAAAGAACAGAGGGGCATCCAGAAAGAGAAGACAGAAGTGCATTCAGAGAAAAAAAACAGAACCAAAGGGCATCCGGAGAGTGGAGAGAACAGAAGGGCATCCAGCGAGAGGCGAAGACAGAGAGTAATCCAGAGAGAGGAGCAGACAGAAGGGCATCCAGAGAAAGAAGAGAACAGAAAGGCATCCAGAGATAGGAGAGAATAGAAGGGCATCCTGAGAGAAGAGAAGACAGAAGGGAATCCAGATAGAGAAGAGGACAGAAGGGCATCCTGAGAGAGTAGAGACAGAAGGATATCCAGAGATAGGAGAGGACAGAAGGGCATCCAGAGAGAGTAGAGACAGAAGGACATCCAGAGAGAGGAGAGGACAGAAAAGTATCCAGAGAGAGGAAAGGACAGAAGGGTATTGAGAAAGAGGAGAGGACAGAAGGGCATCCAGCAAGAGGAGAGAACAGAAATGCATCCAGAGAGAGAGAGGAAGACAGGAGGACATGCAGAGAGAGAGAGAGAGAGAGAGAGAGAGAGAGAGAGAGAGAGAGAGAGAGAGAGAGAGAGGAGAGGAGAAGACAGAAGGGCATCCAGCGAGAGGAGAGAACAGAAATGCATCCAGAGAGAGAGGAAGACAGGAGGACATGCAGAGAGAGTGAGGAGAGGACAGAAGGGCATCCAGAGAGAAGAGAACAGAAGGGCATCCAGAGAGAGGAGAAAACAGAAGGGCAAAAAGAGAGAGGAGAGGAAAGTAGGGCATCCAGAGAGAGGAGAGAACAGAAGGGCATCCAGAGAGAGGAGAGGACATAAGGGCATCCACAGAGAGGAGAAGACAGAAAGGAATCCAGAGAGTGTAGATGACAGAAAGGCATCCAAAAGAGGAGAAGAAGTAAGGCATCCAGAGATAGGATAGGATAGAGGGCATCCGGAGACAGGAGAAGACAGAAGGGAATCTCGCGAGAGGAGAGGACAGAAGGGCATCCAGAGAGAAGAGAAGACAGAAGGACATCCATAGAGAGGAGAGGACAGAAGGGCATCCAGAGAGAGCAGAGAACAGAAATATATCCAGAGAGAGGAGAAGACAGAAGGACATCCAGAGAGAGAGAGAGAGAGGAGAGGACAGAAGGGCATCCAGAGAGAAGAGAACAGAAGGGCATCCAGAGAGAGGAGAAAACAGAAGGGCAAAAAGAGAGAGGAGAGGAAACTAGGGCATCCAGAGAGAGGAGAGAATAGAAGCCATCCAGAGTGTGGAGAAAACAGAAGGGCACCCAGAGAGAGGAGAGGACATAAGGGCATCCACAGAGAAGAGAAGACAGAAAGGAATCCAGAGAGAGTAGACGACAGAAGGGCATCCAAAGAGAGGAGAAGTAAGGCATCCAGAGAAAAGATAGGATAGAGGGCATCCGGAGACAGGAGAAGACAGAAGGGCATCCCAAGAGAGGAGAGGACAGAAGGGCATCTGTGGGGACCTGGTCCTGCAGATGTCCCAAGGCAGTCTCCTGGCTGGTGGCAGGGCGTGAGTGGGGAGGGGGAGATTGCCTGCCCCTGCTGCTGGCATCCGCCGTCCTCGCTTGCTAATCTTCTCCAGGTGTTGCCCCTGATACTCCGTGCTGAACTGGTCCAGGCTCGGGCCAGGTCGATAAGGAGCCAGTCTAGCTTATGGAAAGGCAGCCAGGCGCTCCAGGCAGGCTCCAGGGAGAGCCAGCGGGTACAAGCAGTACAGCTCTTTGTTTAGCGGGGGAATGCGGCTAGATAGCAGAAAAGCCTAGCAGGCTCTGAAGCGTTACAGCTCTTAAGCCGGGAAGTGCCGGCTAGGTAGGAGCCCAGTGGGCTCTAAAGGGTTACAGCTCTCAAGCCGGGAAGTTCTGGCCAGGTAGCAGAGAAGGGCTGCGGTGGCGGGTCAATGACGAAAGGAAGTTCATGGATGCCTGGATGGTACTTGTGTGTGTTTTACTTCTCAATTAGGCTCAATATATACAGTTTGGGGTGGGTAAAGGTTTTAGCAACAGGTAACCTCATTGGCTTAGTCTAGGTTTTGGGGATGCCTCATTTGCATGCGAGGAGAGCCTGAGTCACCATTCCTACGTGACCCCGATGGTCATAGACCTCTCAACCTCTCTGAGGGAGGGGCTGTGAAGTGGTAAAGGGCAGAAGCTGAGAGCACCAGGGGGCCAGGAACAGAGCCAAACGGCCTACTGTCCCTCAAAAGGGTCTCCGGGGTTTGAAACTCGTTCAATCAGACACCTGGTTTTCTCTCAGCCCAGTGCCCTACAGGCATCCAGTGTGAAAAAGAGGACAGAAGGGCATCCAGAGAGAGGAGAGAATAGAAGCAATTTGGAAAGTGGAGAAAACAGAAGGGCATCTAGAGAGAGGAGAGGACATAAGGGCATCCACATAGAAGAGAAGACAGAAAGAAATCCAAAGAGAGGAGAAGACAGAAGGGCATCCAGGGAGAGGAGAAGACAGAAGGGAAACCAGAGAGAGGAGAGGAAAGAAGGGCATCCAGAGAGAGCAGAGAACAGAAGGCATCTGGAGAGTACAGAAAACAGAAGGGCATCCAGAGAGAGGAGAGGACATAAGGGCATCCACAGAGAAAGGAAGACAGAAAGGAATCCAGAGAGAGGAGAAGACAGAAGGGCCTCCAGAGAGGGGAGTGGACAGAAGGGCATCCAGAGAGAGGAGAGAACAGAAGGGCATCCAGAGAGAGGAGAAGAGAGAAGGGCTTCCAGAGAGAGAGAGGACGAAAGAGCATTCGGATAGAGGAGAGATCAGTAGGGCATCCAGCGAGAGGGGAAGACAGAAGGGCAGCCAGAGAGAGGAGAGGACACAAGGACATCCAGAGAGATGAGTGAACATAAGAGCATCCGAAAGAGGAGAGGACACAAGGGAAATTAGAGAGATGAGAGAACAGAAGATCATCCACAAAAAGGAGAGAACAGAAAGGCATCCAGAAAGATGAGAGGACAGAAGGGCATCCAGAGAGATGAGAGGACAGAAGAGAATCTAGATAGAGGAGGGAACAGAAGGGCATTCAGAGAGAAGAGAAGACAGAAGGCCATCCAGAAAGAGGAGAGTAACCAAGGGCATCGAGAGAGATGAGAGAACAGAAGAGCATCAATAGAGAGAAGAGAAAAGAGGGGCATCCAGAGAGATGAGAGGAAAGAAAGGAATCTAAAGAGAGGAGAGAACAGAAAGGCATCCAGAGAGGAGGAAACAGAAGGGCATCCAGAGAGAGGAGAGGACAGAAGGGCACCCAGAGAGAGGAGAGGACAGAAGGGCATCCAGAGAGAGGAGAAGACAGAAGGGCATCCAGAGAGAGGAGAGAACAGAAGGGCATCCAGAGAGAGAATAGGACAGAAGGGCATCCAGAGAGACGAGAGAAGTGAAGGGCATCCAGAGAGAGGAGAATCAGAAGGGCATCCAGATTGAGGAGAGTACAGGAAGTCATTCAGAGTGAGGAGAAGACAGAAGGGAATCCAGAGAAAGGAGAAGACAGAAGGGCATCCAGAGATAGGAAAGGAAAGAAAGGCATCCAGAGAGAGGAGAGAACAGAAGGACATGCAGAGAGAGGAGAGACCAGAAGCGGATCCACAGAGAGGTTAGAAGAGAAGAGCATCTGTTGGGCCTAACAGGAGGTCTAATCTCCATTCCACCTCCACCCTTCAGTCATGTATACAGTTGGAGGGCGAGAACAGGCCCTAGAGAGATTTACATGCTAATGAGGTATCTGAAGGACAGAGGTGGAGCCAATTAAACACCTCCCCCCTTCTCCCCTCCTTTTTTAACTCAGGTCGATCCTGGGTTTGAGGGGATATGCATCCAGATTCATCCACCACCCGCCATGTGAATAAACCAATTTTTGAAACCCAAGGTCTTCCTCATGTGTTGGGGCCACACTGCTATGAGGAACCGTGAGGAGCCAGGTAAAGGCTTTTAGTTAATGAGCAGCCTGGCCCAACTTCCAGCTGGAGGAACCCAGAGCATTTCCAGCCGAGTACCCACAGCATGGCAGGAGGAACCTCGGGATCCCCAAGCCTTTTTTTTCTCCACATCTGGCACCTCAAACGTGGTGCCTTGGAAGCCACACAACCATGCAGCTACTGATACCGCGAGAAGGGTAAGCCCCAAACTCTTGAAACAAGCAATCTGTTTTTTTCCTCCTGTGTTTCAGTCGGAAGCCATCGTGTGGATTTAAATAAACCAAGGGAGCTTTTGCTACTTCCTGGCCAGGGCCACTCTCTGGTGCTGGTTCAAAGCTTCCCTGGTCTCTGCTTAAATCCCGACAGCCCGCAACTGGCATTGGCAAAGACTCTATCTAGACTCTCTCTAAAACAAAAAGAAATCTGGTAATGCAGCAGCCATTTAAAAACCATAAGGGCGGCTGCCAGTTCTTAAATCTGTGGGTAGGCTTGGCGCTCTTGGACCATTGTGGAATCCCCCAAAGCCAATAGGCCAAGGGATCGTTCCCATTGGACAAGGCATTTCTCCTCTTTTTCTATCATGGGAAACTCCACCTCACATAAATGTTCACCCCAGGCCAGGCAAATATACTCCCTATTAAAGACCCATGGGATAAGAATAGGCAAAAAGCAAGCATCATTGTTTTGGGAAGAAGTTCTTCAGATAGCACCATGCATGGCAGAGGATAATATTTACAGTCCAGACTCATGGAGCAAAGTAGCTTCCCTTATTAAAAACAGAGATAAAAAACCCCCTCGTGAGTTTTTGCCGATGTTAGCTGTAATTCAGCAATGTATAGGACCAACTAAAATTGGACAGACTGAGAACAACAACACAGCTCCTGGAGCCCCTCAGTCAAATGAACCCAAAAATCAAGGCCCCCAAAATCACCCTTTTTCAGACCTCATAGCCCTTACCCAATTAATAAGAGAAATAAAATCCATATACCCACCCCTCCCCCCTTATGCCTTGGGGGAAATGAAACCATGTGCTCCTCCTGTCACTCCCTCCCCCATCCAAAGGCAAGGCTCCATTAAAATACCAAAGGAGCTTTCCCCTAGCTTCCCTCTTACCTCTCAACCAAAGAGAGATAAGTCCCCTCCCCCTCCTCTTAGCCACAAAAGTAGCAGTCCTTCAAAATCTGTAGATAAAACCCAAACTGCTCGAACACTCCCAGTTAGTATCCACCCCACTCGAGCTAAACCACTTAACTGGTACCCAGTCCAGGCCTCAGACCTAAAAGAACTCAGGCAAGCAGTGAAGGAAGATGGCATTCATGCACCATGGACAAAATCCCTCCTACAGAGCCATATTCTCAACTTAAACACCCCCCCAAGATTGGAGAGATATTTGCCGTTCTGCCCTTCCTGATCCAATGTTTCTAGAATGGGAGGCCTACTATCAGGATGAGTGTCTTCAGCAAGTCAGGCAAAACCAGGGAAGGGAAGATGACCCATGGGGTTTTAAGGAACTCTTTGGCCAGGAAGATTTCTCTACTGGGGCACAACAGGCAAGTCAGCCAGCAGGTTACTATGACCAGGTCCACCTCTGTGCCATTCAAGTCTGGAATAGGATTACTCCACCTTCAGGGTCACAAGACCCTGCCCACTCCCTGCTCTCCCTTCATCAGAAGCCTGGAGAACCCCTATCTGATTTTATCCTCAGAACTAAAATGAACTTAGAAAGAAAAATCTCCAACCCCACAGCTAGGGACCTTCTTCTTAAAACCATTGTTTGGGAAGGCATGACTTCCGAATCTAGACTAGCTTGCCAGGGTTTCCGGGAGGAGCATCACGATAGGTGGATTGTAGCAACCAGAGAAATAGGAACCCCATCAAATCAGGTCGCATCCATAGCTCAGGCATTTGTGGTAGCAATAAAAACAGAAAAAATCTGCCTCAAATGTGGGGAGAGAAGACATTAGAAGGATGAATGCCCTACAACCTGCCATCCCTGGGACCGGGAGACACAGCAAGACTGTGAAAGCTCAAGTCCCCTGCCCTCTAGCTACAAGAGCGAGGCTGGTGGGGCCACCATCAGTGGCACCATGCTCCCGCAGGCTGCAGCCAATACCGTGACATCTGTGGCACCCCCAGACCAGGCACCTAAGAGCCCTGCGGCCAGCGGTGTGCCCCAGGCCCTGGCACCCGCCAGGCTGCTTGCAGCAAACCCCAGAAGAGACGCAGCCCCCAGGCCCGCCCAGGCCTCATCACCTCCCACAGGCAGCGGGGATGCAGAGAAAAGAGTTCTCGCCACCAAAGTCCTTGGCACTGTCAAATGGTTCAATGTCAGAAACGGATATGGGTTTGTAAACCGAAATGACACCAAAGAAGATGTATTTGTACACCAGACTGCCATCAAGAAGAATAATCCATGCAAGTATCTGTGTAGTGTGGGGGAGGGAGAAATTGTAGAGTTTGATGTGGTTGCAGGAAAAGTGGGTCCTAAAGCAAGAAATGTGACTGGCCCAGATGGAGTTCCAATAGAAGGGAGCCACTATGCTGTTGATCGTCACCAATATGGCAGGCGCCGTGGACCTCCCCATAATGCTGGTGAGATTAGACAGATGAAAGATGGAGTCCCCGAGGGAACACAACTCCTGGTCCATCGGAATCCAACCTACTGCCCGAGGTTCTGCAGGGGAACCGCTCACCCATGCATGAGTCCATATTGTTCCCTACAGGTGGTGGAGCCAGCTCCAAGAGTGTTCCCCCCAGTTATTGCCCACAGAAAACCTCTCCGTAAAACTCCAGGACAGTGAGTAATCCCCAGCCTAGTTCACGAAACTAGGCAGGCTTCTTTCTGTCTCCCCCCTCTTTCTCCACATGTTCCTTGTTAGCTTCTTCTAATTTTTAACTACCACTAGCTCCTGCCTAGTTCAAAAGAGTAGGCCCCACTCTTTCTCCATGTGTTCCTGGTCAACTTCTCTACTTTAACTCCTCCTCTTTCTCTCTGTCTGTCTCTCCCTCTCCATGTGCTTTCCAGCTCAAGGGCAAGATGGCAGTGACCCCCCTAGCCTCCACTTTGCCCATCCCCCAGCTCCACAGAGAGGGGTCCTTCACAAACAACAGCTGTCTTTCAAGTCACAGTGCCTGCTGTGACCCTCCTAAAACTCCTTCCTTAGGTGAGAGATTCGTATAGCCTTTCACTCTCTGACTCTTGGCTCTCCTATCAAGCCTATGTGTCTCTCCCTATAAACTTTCTTCAAGTTAGCTTTTTGATCCTTCTCTACAATTAAAATTTCTAATAAAAAGAAAGGTAGAATACAGGTCCTCTCTGCCAGAGCACCCAGACGCCACATGGCAGAGCAAGGCCCCTCCCCACTGCTTCTAAACCCACCATACTGCTTCTCCCCAACAGGAGGGCCTGCAAAAAATGTTCTTGTTTTTTCAACCAAAAATTTTTCCTTTTCTTTCTAATGGGAACACCTAGAGCAACAATGCTTGTGTTTTTCAACCAAAATTTTTGTTATTTTTTAATTTTAATGTTGCCTTTTCTCTCTAATATTTGTGATATATGTCCAACATTATTTTTTTTTCTTTTTCAACCTTTATAATTTCTTCAAGGTTTAAAAGCCATCTAATTTCCTTCCACAGTTTAAGTGAACGTGCTGATCACCATTTCTTGAGTCTTAATTAACAACTAATTTCTTTTACAGGCAAACTGTTGCTGCCAATCCCAGATACAAAATTAACATTGTTTTTCTCCCTCAGCCATCCAAAAACAGACTCAAAGATACCTTCCAAGACTAAACTTTCTTCAAACACCTTTGCTTTTCCAGGATCTTAACGACAGGCCATAAGGTGCTTGTTCCCAAGCAATGTAATGCTCAGTATCCAGCCTACAGACATCTCCCTGCCAGAGATGCTGCTTCCCTACTGTGATTATCCTACAGGTTTACCCACAGATCCAACAGAGTCCAGCAATCCTCTAGAACCTGCCTGAGATGCCAAGCTGCTTTCTCCCAGCCACCTCATCTGACTGCAGACTCCAGAGACACGCTGAGATCCAGTGACAGTGCCACCTCCTAGAACCTGCTTTCTTCCAGCCATCTCCTATCACTGAAGACCCCAGAGCATACTGAGATCCAGAGACCGACACCTGACTCCAGAGATGCACGCCAGAACCCAGAGATGCTCACTACAGAAGACAGATCCAGACCTTCCAGCTGCAGATGAACTCTTTTGCCAAAGTCACATAGCTAAAGTTACACTTTAGTGAGGAAAACATAATGTCTATTTAAATTAATCAGATGTTATTACCCTCAAACTGTACCACCTGTGTTCAATTGTTTCAATTATCCATTGCCTTCCTAATCCCCATTCCCAGCACCCCTCACCCTTTGTCTTAATTGTGCCACACCCTATGGCCTTCATAGTGTTTTATTTTGACCACCTCATCCAAAATTTTCACTAAAAACAGTGAGATGTTGGGCCATGAAGACATGGTTTGGACATAGCCTGGTTGAACGAGCTTTAAACCCCGGAGACCCTTTTAGGGCCGGTAGGTTGTTTAGCCCTGTTCCTAGGCCCCCTTGATAGAGCGTTGGGTTTGAGATAGCCAGGGGACCCAACAGGGCATTGCCTGTCAGGGACGACATATTATCTCCCTGCACTCCCTGATTCCAGACTACTTCCTCGTGGTCCACATCTCTCATTAACACAGAGTTGCCTCTCCTTTTATGAAAGAAAAAGGGTGGGATGTTGGGCCTAACAGGAGGTCTAATCTTCATTCCACCTCCACCCTTCAGTCATGTACACAGTTGGAGGGCGAGAACAGGCCCTAGAGAGATTTGCATACTAATGAGGTACCTGAAGGCCAGAGGTGGAGACGATTAAAGATTCCTCCCCCTTCTTTCCTCCCCTTTTAACTCAGGTTGATCCTGGGTTTAAGGGGATATGCATCTAGATCCATTCACCACCCGCCATGTGAATAAACCAGTTTTGGAAACCCAAGGGCTTCCTTGTGTGTTGGGGCCGCGCCACTATGAGGAACAATGAGGAGCCAGGGAGAGGCTTTTAGTTAATGAGCAGACGGGCCCAATCTCCAGATGGAGGAAACCAGAGCATTTCCAGCCGAGTACCCACAGCATGGCAGGAGGAACCGCTGCATCCCCAAGCCTTTTTTCCCACAAGCATCAGGAGAGAGGAGAGAACAGAAGGGCATCCAAAGAGAGGAGAGTACAGGAGGGCATCCAGAGAGAAGAGTAGACAGAAGGGCATCCAGAGAGAGGAGAGGACAAAAAGGCAACCAGAGAGATGAGAGGACAGAAGGGAATCCATATAGAGGAGAGGACAGAAGGGCATCCAGAGAGAGGATAGGACAGATGGGCATCTCGAGAGGAGAGGAAAGAAGGGCATCCAGAGTGAGGAGAGGACAGAAGGGCATCCAGAGAGAGGAGAGGACAGAAGGGCATCCAGAGAGAGAGGAGAGGACAGAAATGCATCCAGAGAGAAGAGAACAGAAAGGCATCCAGAGATAGGAGCAGACAGAAGGGCATCCAGAGGGAGCAGAACACAGAAGGGCACCAAGAGAGAGGATAGGAAAGAAGGACATCCAGAGAGGAGAGAACAGAAGGCATCTGGAGAGTGGAGAAAACAGAATGGCATCCAGAGAGAGGAGAGTACATAAGGGCATCCAAAGAGATGAGACAGAAAGGCATCCAGAGAGAGTAGACAACAGAAGGGTATCCAAAGAAAGGAAAAGATGTAGGCCTTCCAGAGAAAGGATAGAACAGAGGGCATCCGGAGACAGGAGAAGACAGAAAGGCATCCCAAGAGAGGAGAAGACAGAAGGACATCGTGAGCGAAAGTCAGGACAGAAGGGCATCCAGAGAGAGGAGAGAACAGAAGGGCATCCAGAGAGAGGAGAGAACAGAAGGGCATCCAGAGAGAGGAGAGAACAAAAGGTCATCCAGAGAGAGGAGAGTACAGAAGGCCATCAAAAGAGAAGAGAAGACAGAAGGGCATCCAGACAGAGGAGAGTACACCAGGGCATCCAGAGAGATGAGAGAACAGTAAAGCATACATAGAGAGAAGAGATCAGAAGTGCATCCAGAGAGATGAGAGGACAGAAGGGAATCTAGAGAGAGGAGAATAAAAAAGGGCATGTAGAGAAAGGAGAAAACAGAAAGGCCTTCATAAAGAGGTGAAAACAGAAGGGCATCCAGAGAGAGGAGAAGACAGTAGGGCAGCCATAGATATGAGAAGACAGAAGGTCATCAAGAGAGAAGAAAGGAAAGAAGAAAATCTACAGAGAGGAGAGAACTGTAGGGCATCCAGAGAGAGGAGAGACTAGAAGGGCATCCAGTGAGAAAAGAAGACAGAAGGGCATCCAGAGAGTGGAGAGAACAGAAGGGCATCCAGAAAAAGGAGAGAACAGAAGGGCCTCAAGAGAGAGGAGAAGACAGAAAGGCAGCCAGAAAGAGGAGAAGACAGTAGGGCTTTGGGAGATAGGATAAGACAGAAGGGCATCAAGAGAGAGGATAGCAAAGAAGGGCATCCACATAAAATAGTACAGAAGGCCATACAGAGATAGGAGAAGAAAGAATGTCATCTAGATAGAGGAGAGAACAGAAGGACATCCAGAAAGAGGAGAGAACAAAAGGGCATCCAGAGAAGGAGAAGACAGAAGCGAATCCAGAGAGAGGAGAGAACAAAAGGCATTTGGAGAGAGTAGAGAACAGAAGAGAATCGGGAGAGAGGTGTAAACGGAAGGTCATCCAGAGAGAGGAGATGACAGAAGGGCATCCAGAGAGAGGAAAAGAAAAATAGGGAATGCAGAGAGAGGAGAGAACAGAAGTGCATCCTGAGAGAGGAGACGACAGAAGGGTATGCGGAGAAAGGAGAGAACAGAGGGGCATCCACAAAGAGGAGAGAACAGAAGGGCATCCAGAGAAGAAGAAGACAGAAGGGAATCCAGAGAGTGGAGAGGACAGAAGGACATCCCAAGAGAAGATAAAACAGATAGGCATCCAGAGAGAGGAGAGAGCAGAAGGGCTTCCAGAGAGAGGAGAAGACAGAAGGTCATCCAGAGAGAGTAGAGGACAGAAGGTCATTCAGAGAGAGGAGAGAACAGAACGGCATCTAGAGAGTGGAGAAAATAGAAGGGCTTCAAGAGAGAGGATAGAACAGAAAGGCATCCAGAAAGAGGAGAAGAGAGAAGTCATCCAGATAGAGAAGAGGACCAACAGGCTTCCTGAGAGAGGCATTCAGGGAGAAAAGTGAAAAGAAGGGTATCCAAAGAGAAGAGAGGACAGAAGGGCATCTAGAGAGAGCAGAGAACAGAAGGGCATCCAGAGAGAGGAGAGGATAAAAAGGCATCCAGAGAGAGGAGAAGACAGAAGGGAATCCAGAGAGAGGAGAGAACAAAAGGGCATCCAGAGAGAGGAGAGACCAGAAGGGCATCCAGGGAGAGGAGTAGACAGGGAGTGGAGGGCATCTGGAGAGTGGAGAGAACAGAAGGGCATCCAGAAAGAAGAGAGAACAGAAGGGCATCAAGATAGAGGCGAAGACAGAAGGGAATCCTGAGAGAGGAGAGAACAGAAGGGCATCTGTTCCGCGCGCCTCCCGAGTCCCCTTCGCCCGAGAAAAAGGACACGTGAGGCAATATTCAGGTGATACTACAGGGAGGCTTTACTCTTGTATAAGCAGAAGTGGAAAAGACAGAAAGACAGAAAGAGGCACAGCTGAAATATACCCTAGAGTGACGTGTTCACTTCTGATTGGCTGTTCACTCATTACCCATAATACGCCCCGGGATGGGCAGTGATTTTTGGCGAGCTTTTTGCCTCTTGCACCTGCGCAGTCATTTGTTTACTTGTGGAGACACGGGATGCCCACGCCACCTTGGAATGGCAGATGTATCACTGCTAACCACAGCTTCTTACATCTCCCACTCTTTAAATTATTAATGTGGAACAGCCTTTTGCCTATCAAGCGCAGCACCAATCAAGATTCGAACTCAAGCCTGATCAAGCATACTCCATATTTGGGGAATAAGCGATCAAGAGCTTACAGCCGGAAGATTCTCCCTTACCCTACCAGGTGCAATGGAAACAAGTCCTCTGGGTGCAAGGGCTAAGGGGATGTAAAGAGGAATTGACACCTGTCCCTGTGCAATGGAGTATAGTTCCCAGGAGTGCAAGAGCTGTCAACCTACTATTCAGGTACCACAGCTATTTAGGCAAGGGCTGGCTGGACTTAGACCTCTCATTGACCCAGTGCAATGGGCTGAACCCTTGGGGTGCATTGACTGAGGGTCTCAGTCATCAGCTACTTTCTTAGCCTAGATAGCCAAATTTCAGGGGAAGATGCTTGCTCCAAGGCTGCAAGTGCTTGGGCGATAGCGGCCTTGTCACGTTTTTGCTGGGCTCTGAGCTTACAAACCAACTGTGGTGCATAGCCCTAGCCTCTTGTTGTCATGGTAACTCCAATCCTGGGAGGGGCTGAGAAGGAGGAGTGAATCTTGTAAACCTTGTGTCCAATCAAATTTGTTAAATAAAGGCTACAGCCAGTGATTGGGCAGTAGAAGAGGAGTGGGAGGAGCCAGAGGCAGAAAAAGAGGGAGACCAGGAGAGCCGAGAGGTTGGAGAGAAGCGGTGGAGTTGTCAGTTGGTCGAGGCAGAAGGAGTTGGTGGAGAGAGAGAAGATGAAGAAGGCCTTGACCTAGGAAACCGCAAGTTGTTAAGAGCTCTCATAGCCGGGGAATAGTGTAGTTTATTGGTAAATCTGCCCAATCTAGGCATGCAGCATTCATTTGATACTTATTGACTTGTGTCTTTATTCTATGGACTCCCTATGGGCAAGAGATTTACCGCAACTAATTGGTGCCCAACGTATTATTTAGAACTCAACTAACTTGAGACGAAAGAACAAAAGAAAGGTTACAAAGTACAAAAACTTCCCCAACGGCCAAGGTCAGGAGCAGCACTCAGCTTACAGCTGGGCTTGCTTACTGCCCTGTGAAAACTGAAAGAAGAGTCTTCCGAAAATTCAACAGTGAAACAAAAGTTATTGCAGCCAGACCAGTAGGTCATTTAAATTAAAAAATTAAATTAAAAAAATGTGAATAGACACAGATAAATAGATGTAAAAGATTTTAAGGTTGTGAGGAGTAAATTGCAGGCTGCTCTGAGTCAAGAGAGCCTAACAGATAAATAGAAAGGTTATAGTAACGAATTGTAAGGAGGGTCTGGTGATCCTAGAACACAACTGCCACTCGAGGTAGTTTTCAGGTAGAAACAGTGAACTGAGGGCTCCAAGCCAGATAATTTTTTAATATAAAAAAAAACATATTTTGATTCTTAAAGATGACAAAAACAATGGACATCTTTTGGGCTTTATATGATGATATTTCAAATGGTTTGACAGAAATCAACTTAGGGAACACTTTATTATTTATCAGTATTTCTATATTTATTTTTTTGATATACTATGTCTTCTCAAAAGACAAAGCTCTAGATAAAAAATTCTTTGCCTTGGAAAAGAGATTACAAGAAACAATAGAACTTTTGGTACAGGATAGAGATGAAATTTGTAAACAGACAGAAAATAATGAGGAATGGAAGCAGGGCTTAGAACAGAAGTTACAGGAGCTAGAAAAGATGATTGAACAGAGCATACAACAGCTCACAGATCAGATGGAGAAACAGATAGAAAATAATGAGGAATGGAAGCAGGGCTTAGAACAGAAGTTACAGGAACAAAAAAATGAAAATGAAAGTGGGAGACAGGAGATTAAAAGGATAATTGAACAGAAGATAGAGCAGTTAATAGATCAAATGGAGAAACAGATAGAAAATAATGAATTGAAGACACAAGAAATTATAGATCAGAATAAGAGACAGAAAGATGAAAATGAAACTGGGAGACAGGAGCAAGAAATGATGATCAAACAGAGCATACAACAGCTCACGGATCAGATGGAGAAACAGATAGAAAATAATGAGGAACGGAAACAATTACAATATAAAGAAATATGAAACATGTATACAAACATTAAGGGAGGAATTTAAATTTTCAGCTGAGGAAAATACTGAGGTTAAGACAAAAGAAATTAGAGAAAGTCAACCAAGAGTTATTAGAAAACACACCTTGCTCTATCTGGTTACGGTACAACAAAGACCTCCAAACGTTGTTTACCCACAGGGTTATGAGGAATTTGAATGGCAACCTGTGGATTTGTTAGACCTGAGAAAATTTAAGGAGAGTGTCACTAATTTTGGTATGCACTCACCATTTGTTAAACAAATTCTGACTTTTTGGGCTATTAAAAATAGAATAATCCCCCAAGACTGGAAAGATATGACAAGAGCTATATTAGAACCTGCCGCAAATTTACAATGGGTTGCATGGTGGAGAGATGAGGCGAGGGAGATAGCACAACAAAATAGAGCCAGAGGAAGAGAGATTTCCATAGACCAACTGCTTGGTAAAGGTCGTTTTGCTGAACTAGAGATGCAGGCTGTATATGATGAAGAAACTCTGGCATTGTGTAGATTGTCAGCTTAAATGCCTGGGACAAAATTGCAGAATCCGGGAAGAGACGTGAACCATTTACTCAAGTCATACAAGGGCCAAAAGAAACCTTCCCTGACTTTTTACAAAGGCTTACCTCAGCTGTCAAAAGGAGTATATCAGATTCAGTAGCAAGAAAGGCAATAATTGAGTCTTTAGCCTTTGAAAATGCAACTGCTGAGTGCAAGGAAGTAATCAGACCACTGAGGGCAAGGTCAGCATCAATAGATGAATGGATTAGATACACAGCTGATGTTGAATCTCACTCAGCTGATATGTCAGTAATAGGAAAAACTACAACTAGAATCCTAGAGATGACCCAAGATTTCAAATGTTTTAATTGTGGTAAATGGGGTCATCTCAGAAGTGACTACAGGACAAATCAAAATAATACGAAATGGGGGCCTAAGCTTTCTGGAATTTGTCAAAGATGTGGCAAAGGCTGACATCTGATTAAGGGTTGTAGAGCAACAAAAGACAGATGGGTCAATACCCTGCCAAAAAACTTGCAGGGGGGCCTCTTGCAGGCCCCAATGCCAGACAAAGAGAGTTCTTTTTCCCAGGAAAATTAAATGTCACTTCTTCAAAAACAAATGTTGTAAGACCAGATAAGGCTGAGGAAGGTTTTATAGACAATTCAGAAGGCCTCACAGGGAGTCAAAAGCAAATATTTTGGCAAACTTCTATAGAAAATCAATGACCAAAACTAAGAATACTAGTGAATAATATTGAGATTGAGGGGATGGTTGACACTGGAGCAGATGTCACTGTTATTTCTCCAAATTCTTGGCCTGAAAGTTGGCCACTTCATGAAGTAGACATCCAGTTTCAAGGACTTGGAACTTTATCCAAAATAAAACAAAGCACCAGATGGCTTAAATGTATAGGACCAGAAGGTTAGCTAGGAAAATTGAGGCCATTCGTGGTTGATATAGCCATTAACTTATGGGGAAGAGATCTATTACATCAGTGGAAGACCCAGATTAATATCCCCTCAGGGTCAATGTTTAATCATGAAATTCATCAAGCTCCTAATAAAAATTTAAAATTTGTTAAGAAACATTATTTAAGGCAGTCTCACACTGTCCAAGCTGTTCATAAACAACATATGGTAGAGGCCGACAATTTAGCTCTACCCCAAAAAGCCATTGCTACCAAGACACCAACAACATTATCACTAAAGGGGTTGTCTAATCAACCCATTTAGATTGAGCAGTGGTCTATGACAAAAGAAAAATTACAGGTATTAGAACAGTTGATCCAGGAACAACTGAAGGCTCAGCATATCAAAGAGTCTACCAGTCCTTGGAATTCTCCAGTATTTGTCATTAAAAAGAAATCTGACAAATGGAGGATGTTGACAGATCTCAGAGGAATAAATAAGATTATTCAACCTATGGGTTCTTTGCAGCCTGGCATCCCATTGCCTTCCTTGTTGCCTAAGGATTGGCCCATTATAGTGATTGATCTGAAAGATTGTTTCTTCACAATTCCTCTACATGAATGTGATAGGGAAAGGTTTGCTTTCTCAGTGCCTACCTTTAATAAAGATTTCCCAGTAAAGAGATATCATTGGAAAGTCTTACCACAAGGAATGGTAAATAGTCCTACCTTGTGTCAATACTTTGTACAACAGCCATTGGAGATAATTCGCAAAAGGTTTCCCAAATCAATTATTTATCATTTTATGGATGATATTTTGTTGGCTGATTCAGATATTAATATCGTGGAAAAAATGTTTGATGAAGTAAAGAAAATTTTGCCTTGCTAGGGATTGCAAATAGCCCCCGAAAAAATACAAAGAGGAGATTCTATTAATTATCTAGGGTATAAGATAAGTCTACAAATGGTTAAGCCACAAAAGGTACAAATTAGAAGAAACCAATTAAGAACCCTAAATGATTTTCAGAAGCTACTTGGAGATATAAACTGGCTGCGACCAGCAATTGGCTTGACCACTCAAGAACTAAGTAATTTATTTCAAAACTTACAAGGTGATAAAGATTTAAATAGTCCTAGGAAATTGACTCCTGGTGCTGAGAAGGAGTTAGCCTTGGTTGAAAGAAAACTGCAGGATACACATCTAGATCGTATTGATCCAAAAATGGCCTGCATCTTAGTTATTTTACCTTCTACTCACTCTCCTACTGGAATTATTATGCAGAGAGAAGGTTATATCCTAGAGTGGATATTTTTAGCTCATAAACAGAGTAAAAAGTTAAAAACCTACATTGAGAAGGTTTCTGAATTAATACTGAAAGGAAAAATGAGACTTAGACAATTAGTTGGAATGGACCCGGCTGAAATTGTTGTACCTTTTACTAATGCAGAAATTATCTCGTTATGGGCACAAG
The DNA here is from genome assembly GCF_011762505.2 of Arvicanthis niloticus. Classification (NCBI taxonomy): domain Eukaryota; kingdom Metazoa; phylum Chordata; class Mammalia; order Rodentia; family Muridae; genus Arvicanthis; species Arvicanthis niloticus. The sequence goes on from NW_023044981.1 coordinate 108,668, forward strand.
ATGAACATTGGCAAAGAACATGTAGTAACTTTTTGGGAGAGATCACCAACAAATATCCTAAAAGCAAGTGGCTTCAGTTCATAAAAAGAACTAATTGGATTATCCCTCTTATTTTAAAAGGAATTCCAATATCTGGAGCCCCTATATTTTACACTGATGCTAGTAAATCAGGAAAGGCAGGATATAAATCAGAAGACATAAGTAATGTGGCTGAAAGTCCTTATAAGTCAGTTCAAAAATCTGAATTATACGCAATAATCATGGTATTGTCAGATTTTCAAGAATCCCTTAATATAGTAACTGACTCTCAATATGCCGAAATGGTTGTTTTACACATAGAGACTGCTGAACTTATTCAAGATAATTCTGAATTGACCTCATTATTTTTTCAACTACAACAAATTATTAGAAATAGAAGTAACCCCATATATATAACACAATAAGATCCCATACAGGTCTGCCAGGCCCTCTAGCACAAGGTAATAATGATATTGACCAGCTATTGATAGGAAGCGTGCTAGAGGCTTCAGAATTTCATAAAAACATGTTAATAGCAAAGGTTTAAAGAAAGGGTTCTCTATTACTTGGCAACAAGCCAAGGAAATTGTGAGGCAATGCCCTACTTGCTCATTATATAACCAAACTCCATTGCCTACAGGAACTAACCCTAAGGGTACTCAAAGAAATGACATTTGGCAAATGGATGTCTTTCATTTTACAGAGTTTGGTAAACTGAAATATGTGCACCATACTATAGACACATATTCAGGATTTCAATGGGCAACTGCATTAGCATCAGAAAAGGCTGATTCTGTAATTACACATTTGTTAGAAGTCATGGCCACTATGGGAATACCCATACAAATTAAAACAGACAATGGTCCAGCATATACCTCTAATAAGATGGAGAAGTTTTTTTACATATTATAATATAAAACATGTTACAGGCATATCACATTATCCTACAGGACAAGCAGTTTTGAAGAGATCCAATCGAACTCTAAAGGAGATGCTTAAGAGGCAAAAGGGATCAATAAGAACCCCCAAAGATAGATTACATAGTGCTTTATTAACTCTAAATTTTTTAAATGCTAATGAACAAAACTCCACAGCTGCTGAGAGACATTGGATTGGGGAAAAAACTTCTGAACTAAATCAACCTGTTTCTATTAAGGATATTTTGACATCAGAATAGAAAGTGGGAAATGTATTACGCTGGGGGAGAGGTTATGTTTATGTTTCCACAGGAAAAAAAAGCTGTGGGTTCCTTCCAATATGATAAAGATCAGAAATGACAAAGGGAGAGCCCCTGAAGCACTAGTCGACACAGAAGAAAAGGGAGACTAACTCAACCAACCAAAGGGGTGATGTATATATGGTGTTATGTCTCTTATATGGACTTAACTGGCTGGGACTAAAATGTCAATACAAAGCCAAGAACATTTAATTGGGTAATAATTTCTCATGACTTAATACATGCCATCCTTTATGAGGGCATGTATATAAGTTATATATAGTTTGATTAAGTAATCCAACTAACCTGAAGAGGGCAGTGGCCTTTATTGATCTTCATTGACAAAGCTGTGTGCCCTACATGTTCCATGTGAATGTTTTTATAAAACTACCTGTTGCTTTTAAGTTTTATATGTTACAGGATGAAAGAAGAGAAACTCAGCCCTAGCATGATTTATACTCGGGGATTCTGAGTCTCTAGGACCTCCTATTCCAGCTTCGTGCTTGATTCTACTGCAACTGCATCAAAGCTGCTTCTTTAAAGGACTTGCTTCCAGAACTTTTCCAGAACAACTAGCTTGCCTGTCCAGCCTTTCTGACTGTAACACTTATGGTATCAGCTTTGCTATGAACTTTCTCAGTACACAGTGACTTCAAGGCAACTGATGCCAGCTAGCTCTCTTTTGAGTAAGCCAATTTTCCTGTTTCCCTTTGGGCCCCCAGATGGGAATTCTTCACCCCAATTCAGCTGGAAGCAGACAAAAGGAGATCATCGCCCCAGTTCCTTATATTGGGGTGGATGGTTCTGGTTACTTTGTAAATTATACATGTGTTGTAATTTAAGGAATACTTTACAAATGTAGCTTCAGACAGGAAGGGAATTAGAGAGCTAAATCTCAGGAATTAATTGGGATTAATATTTTACTCTTATATAGGTGTTGTGCCTGTATAACTCATTTAGAAATACAAAGCTTAGTCCCAGTTTAAAAAAATAGGTATATCTTACATTGGTAAGAAATCTTTATGACAGTTACAAGGTTGAAATTATAATCTCTTACATTGATATGGAATTTATTTTATACAAATTTAGGGTTTTCACTGGCATAAGTTTCTTATTAATACATAAGTGGGATTAATATATTACTCTCATGTAGGCATTGTACCTATATATCTTATTTAGAAATACAAGGCTTAGACCCAGTACTTTTTAATAAAAAAAAATACTGGAAAGAAATTAACAGACAACTATTCAGATTGCCTTACATAGTTGATTTTCAAAAACGTCAGAAATCCATAGAATTGACATTACAAACATTCTGATATAAACATTTATTTTATTGGAGACCTATCTGATCCTGACAGCTTCCCAGTCATGGATTCTAAGAAGAAATTGAGCATCTTTGGAGTTACCCCAATTGTGGTATGACAGCCACTAGGCAAGAATTGCCTCTTTTCATCTACAGACGAAATAGTGTGCAAAAAAGAAACACACTTGCAGAATAGTCGACTGATTATATCTGCCAAAACAGAGTAATCAGCCCTTAGTAATTCTGCATTACTAGGTCTGTCAGATGATTCTTGGGCCAGAAAGCTGAAGACCAGATGCTCCAACATTTTGAAATAAGGAACTGTCTAGATGTTCAGTGGTCTATTTAAATTGGTTGAGTTTAGAAGCCATGCTTTGTGATTCCCATATCTTTATTTAACTGAGTCATTCTGGATTTCTGATGGGGTTGAAGATTTATAATCTCACAGTCAACCCAGGCTATTTACTTTGAGAGGATGTTTTTCAGATGCTATTCATTTTGAAGACAGGACATAAGCCAGGTTCAGAACTAAGTTTTTTAATTGAGAGAGATGGCAAAGGTTCTATTTAGTTAAGAAAATTGATGGACTGGGTGTTAGGTTTATCTTGTACTTTAACAATCATAACATGGTAATATAATTAGAGTTCAATTAATATGTGAAAAGAAAAAAAATTTTATTGGACAAAAAGGGGGAAATGTGGTGGATAGCCCTAGTCTCTTGTTGTCATGGTAACTCCACTCCTGGGAGGGGCTGCGAAGGAGGAGTGAATCTTGTAAACCTTGTGTCCAATCAAATTTGTTAAATAAAGGCTACAGCCAGTGATTGGGCAGTAGAAGAGGAGTGGGAGGAGCCAGCGGCAGGAAAAGAGGGAGACCAGGAGAGCTGAGAGGTTGGAGAGAAGCAGCGGAATTGTCAGTTGGTCGAGGCAGAGGGAGTTGGTGGAGAGAGAGAAGACGAAGAAGGCCTTGACCTAGGAAACTGCAAGTTGTTAAGAGCTCTCATAGCCGGGGAATAGTGTAGTTTAATGGTAAATCTGCCCAATCTAGGCATGCAGCATTCATTTGATACTTATTTACTTGTGTCGTTATTCTATGGACTCCCTATGGGAAGCAGATATACCGCAATTTCAGGGGGAGATGATTGCTCCAAGGCTGCGAGTGCTTTGGTGATAGCGGCCTTGTCACGTTTTTGCTGGGCTCTGAGCTTACTGAGCTTAATTTTTTGTATTAAAGCAACAACAATATTTATATATATAAAATGTAAAATGATTAACCATTTTCTGAAGCAATTATTTTTAACAAATATGGCTTCATGGGCTCTTAAAAATTATGAATAAATTTTCTGCCTGTAAACCTCTCATCTTTATCAGAAATGTAAAGGGATGGTATAAAAACATCTTTCATATAAGGATTTACTGAAATGGCAGCTGGATTAGGCAAGTTAGGCGGTATAAATCTTAATTTGAATTTATTTTGGATTAATTTAATAAGCAATCGTTTTTTTGTCCAATGAGAATATCGGATAAAAGCCAACATTATCCTCTAATAATTGTTACATATATTAGAGGAATCCAAAGCATCTCATTTTTAACAACTTTGAATATAAAGGAATTAAAACAATTTGAACCATATTTTATCAGCAGGTACAGTTATACTCATGGAGGGAAGTAGACATAATTTTAATTTCTCCAGCACAATCATAACTTTTAGCCCACAGACTGTTGTAAAGTCTTTGGGTCTTAGATTTATCCCTCTTCTCACAATTAACAATAAAGACAAGAGAGGAATTCTGGTAAGCATATTTCTAGGACCTGGTCTGAAGACCCAGAACAAAAGGAGCTTTTAGCACCTGAGCTTCTGCAGCTCAGTCTGCATTGTCTTAATTAAAATGTAAATGTAACCTCCCTCTGGCCTGTTCTCTGAGGCTTGGCTAGTCCTGAAGTGTGTGCTTTTGACCTTAACTTTAACTTTAAACCTTAAATTTAAACTGTAAACTTTAAAAGACACATGTTGTATCTTTTCTATATAAACATAGGCAAATCAAAAATTTTCAAACTCTCGGTTGAACTACCAACTGTAGCCAATGGAATATTGGCAGTTTAACTATGTTTTTAAGCCTCTTTTGTAATGTTAGAGTCTAACAATATTTTTGAGAAACAAAACCAATCTTTAACGATGTAAGCAATCTATTTTTTCTAAAATCAACACCAAGTAGATTACCTTTATGCTATAAAGTTTTGCTGCAACAAAACAAAGTGTAAAATTTAATGGAAAACTTGTAGCATTATATAACCCAGGCTGTTGGACGGTGCGCCTGAGGATGGGCAACCAAGTAACACTCAATAGCTGTAAACAAAGGCAGCAGTGTAGAATTTGAATGTACTGGCATGGGAACAGGCCAAGATCTAACTATGGCCCATAGTGGTATAATTATCCCCAAATCAAACATTAGTATCAGGAGAATCAGAGCTGTAATCTTGCAAACTAGCTTCATTCTTCACAATCTGCACCAGACTCGTAGGGACCCAAATTGAATTGTCTTCACCTGTGGAATAAACACAAACACAGCTCTCCTCCCCGGGGCCGCAACAGGCTCTCAGCCAATCCTGTAGCCTCTTGTTCCTACTAGGGACAACGGCTGCATGGCATTCAGCTGTGGCATTTTCAAAGATCATCTGTTTTATCCCTGGCATTGTCTGCTCTGGTTCCCCAAAGATTCTGCCATAAAGGAGGGTCCTTTTGTCCTCCACTCTCTCTCCACCAGGCGGTGGAGGGTCCTTAACCTTAACAGGCTCTGCAGTAGCCACTTTACATCTTGAGTACACTTTCCTTTCTCCAGGCTCTTTGGCCTTATCTGTTTCTCCAGGCTCTTTGGCCTGATCTTTTTCTCCAGGCTCTTTGGCATGATGCCGGTTAACACGCCCTGGTTCTGGTATGCTAGGGTAGATTTCTTTCTCACAACACAAATAAGCTAAAAGCAAAAGCGATGCAACAAAAGCTTCCACCCCAGGCATATTTTCCAAAGACGTACCTCGATCCTGTAGTCTTTTAACCCACCCCAAAACTTGGGGGGTCTCCGCTGCACCTTGAAATTCCCCGGTTTTTGGCACCAAATGTTCTGTGCTCTTCCCGAGTCCCCTTCACCCTCAAAAAAGGACATGTGAGGCAATATTCAGGTGATACTACAGCGAGGATTTACTCTTGTATAAGCAGAAGCGGAAAAGACTGAAAGATAGGAAGAGGCACATCTTAAATACATCCAAGAGTGACGTGTTCACTTCTAATTGGCTGTTCACTCATTACCCATAATACGCCCCGGGATGGGCAGTGATTTTTGGCACGCTTTTTGCCTCTTGCTCCTGCGCAGTCAGTTGTTTACGTGAGGAGACACGGGATGCCAGCACCATCTTGGAATGGCAGATGTATCACCACTAACCGCGGCTTCCTACAGGCATCCAGAGAGAGGAGAGTGCAGAAGGGCAACCAGAGGGGAGAGAACGGAAGGGCATCCAAAGAGTGGAGAGAACAAAAGGGCATCCAGGGAGAGGAGAAGACAGAAGGACATCCGGAGAGAGGAGAGAACAGAAGGGCATCCAGAAATAGGAAAGAACAGAAGGGCATCAAGAGAGAGGAGAATACAGAAGGGCATCAGGAGATAGGATAAGAAAGAAGGGCATCCAGAGTGAGGAGAGGAAAGAAGGGCATCCACATAAAATAGTACAGAAGGCCATACAGAGAGAGGAGAAGAAAGAATGTCATCTAGATAGAGGAGAGAACAGAAGGGCATTGGGAGAGAGGAGAAGACAGAAGGTCATTCAGAGAGAGGAGATGACAGAAGGACATCCAGAGAGAGGAAAAGAAAAATAGGGAATGCAGAGAGAGGAGAGAACAGAAGTGCATCCTGAGAGAGGAAATGACAGAAGGGTATGCGGGGAGAGGAGAGACCTGAAGAGCATCCAGAAAGAAGAGAGAAAAGAAGGGCATCCAGAGAAGGAGAAGAGAGAAGGGAATCCAGAGAGAGGAGAGCAAAGAAGGGCTTCGACATAAAATAGTACAGAAGGCCACAAAGAGAGAGTAGAAGACAGAAGGACATATAGATAGAGGAGAGAACAGAAGGGCATCCAGAAAGAGGAGAGAACAGAAGGCATTCGGAGAGAGTAGAGAACAGAAGAGCATCGGGAGAGAGGAGTACACAGAAGGTCATCCAGAGAGAGGAGATGACAGAAGGGCATCCAGAGAGAGGAAAAGAAAAATAGGGAATGCAGAGAGAGGAGAGAACAAAAGTGCATCCTGAGAGAGGAGACGACAGAAGGGTATGAGGAGAGAGGAGAGAACAGAAGGGCATCCACAAAAAGGAGAGAACAGAAGGGCATCCAGAGAAGGAGAAGACAGAAGGGAATCCAGAGAGGGGAGAGGACAGAAGGACATCCTGAGAGAAGAGAGAACAGAAGGGCATCCAGAGAGAGGAGAGAGCAGAAGGGCATCCAGAAAGAGGAGAAGACAGAAGGGTATAGGGAGATAGAAAAAGACAGAAGGGAATCCAGAGAGAGGAGAGGACAGAAGGACATCCTGAGAGACGAGAGAATAGAAGGGCATCCAATGAGAGGAGAGAGCAGAAGGGCATCCACAGAGAGGAGAAGACAGAAGGGCATCCAGAGAGAGTAGAGGACAGAAGGTCAGCCAGAGAGAGGAGATAAGAGAAGGACATCCAGAGAGTGGAGAAAACTCAATGGCTTCAAGAGAGAGGAGAGAACAGAATGGCATCCAGAAAGAGGAGAAGAGAAAAGGCATCCAGTTGGAGACGGGGACCAACGGGCATCCTGAGAGAGGACAGGACAGAAGGCATTCAGGGAGAGAAGAGAATAGAAGGGCATCCAGAGAGAAGAGAGGACAGACGGGCATCTACAGAGAGCAGAGTACAGAAGGGCATCCAGAGAGAGGAGAGGATAAAACGGCATTAAGAGAGAGGAGAAGACAGAAGGGAATCTAGACAGATTAGAGAAGAGAAGGGCATCCAGAGAGAGGAGAGACCAGAAGGGCATCCAGGGAGAGGAGAAGACAGAAGGACATCCGGAGAGAGAAGAGAACAGAAGAGCATCCAGAAAGAGGAGAGAACAGAAGGGCATTAAGATAGAGTAGAAGACAGAACTGAATCCGGAGAGAGAAGAGAACAGAAGGGCATCCAGAGAGAGAAGAGAACAGAAGGGCATTAAGAGAGAGGAGAGAACAGAAAGAGGAGAATACAGAAGGGCATCGGGAGATAGGATAAGACAAAAGGGCATCCAGAGAGAGGAGAGCAAAGAAGGGCATCCACATAAAATAGTACAGAAGGCCATACAGAGAGAGGAGAAGACAGAATGTCATCTAGATAGAGGAGAGAACAGAAGGGCATACAGATAGAGGAGAGAACAGAAGGGCATTAAGAGAGAGGAGAGAACAGAAGGGCATCCAGAAAGAGGAGAATACAGAAGGGCATCCGGAGATAGGATAAGACAAAAGGGCATCCAGAGAGAGGAGAGCAAAGAAGGGCATCCACATAAAATAGCAGAGAAGGCCATACAGAGAGAGGAGAAGACAGAATGTCATCTAGATAGAGGAGAGAACAGAAGGGCATCCAGAAAGAGGAGAGAACAGAAGGGCAACCAAAGAAGGAGAAGATTGAAGAAAATCCAGAGAGGAGAGAACAGAAGGGCATTCGGAGAGAGTAGAGAACAGAAGAGCATCGGGAGACAGGAGTAGACAGAAGGGCATCCAGAGAGAGGAGAAGACAGTAGGGCATTGGGAGAGAGGAGAGAACAGAAGGGCATCCAGAAAGAGGAGAGAGCAGAAGGGCATCCAGAGAGAGGAGAAGACAGAAAGGAATCCAGAAAGAGGAGAAGACAGAAGGGCATCGGGAGATAGGAGAAGACAGAAGGGAATCCAGAAAGAGGAGAGCAAAGAAGGGCATCCAAATAAAATAATACAGATGGCATACAGAGAGAGCAGAAGACAGAAGGGCATCTAGATAGAGGAGAGAACAGAAGCACATCCAGAAAGAGGAGAGAAGAGAAGGGCATCAAGAGATGGAGAAGACAGAAGCGAATCCAGAGAGACGAGAAGACAGAAGGTCATCCAGGGAGAGGAGATGACAGAAGGGCATCCAGAGAGAGGAAAATAACAATAGGGAATGCAGAGAGAGGAGAGAACAGAAGTGCATCATGAGAGAGAATACGTCAGAAGGTTATGCGGAGAGAGGAGGGAACAGAAGGGCATCCACAAAAGGAGAGAACAGATGGGCATCAAGATAGAGGAGAAGACAGAAGAGAATCCAGAGAGAGGAGAGGACAGAAGGACATCCTGAAAGAAGAGAGAAAACAAGGGCATCCAGTGAGAGGAGAGAGCTGAAGGGCATCCAAAGAGAGTAGAGGACAGAAGGTTGTCCAGAGAGAAGAGAGAACAGAAGGGCATCCAGAGAGTGGAGAAAGCAGAATGGCTTCAAGAGAGAGGAGAGAAAAGAAAGGCATCCAGAAAGAGGAGAAGAGAGAAGGCATTTAGATGGAGAAGAGGAATGACGGGCATCCTGAGAGAGGAGAGGACAGAAGGCATTCAGGGAGAGATGAGAATAGAAGGGCATCCAGAGAGAGGAGAGAATAAAACGGCATCCGGAGAGAGAAGAAGACAGAAGGGAATCCAGACAGAGGAGAGAACAAAAGGGCATCCAGAGAGAGCAGAGACAAGAAGGGCATCCAGGGAGAGGAGAAAACAGAAGGGCATCCAGAGAGAGGAGAAGACAGAAAGGCATTGGGAGATAGGATAAGACAGAAGAGCATCAGGAGAGAGGAGAGGAAAGAAGAGCATCTACATAAAATAGTACAGAAGGCCATAGAGAGACAGGAAAAGACAGAAGGACATCCAGAAAGAGGAGAGAACAGAAGGGCATCCAGAGAAGGAGAAGATAGAAGCGAATCCAGAGAGAGGAGAGAACAGAGGGGCATTCGGGGAGAGTAAAGAACAGAAGAGCATCAGGAGAGAAGAGTAGACAGAAGGGCATACAGAGAGAGGAGAAGACAGTAGGGCATCAGGAGAGAGGAGAATACAGAATGGCATCGGGGGATAGGAGAAGACAGAAGTGCATCCAGAGAGAGGAGAGCAAAGAAGGGCATCCACATAAAATAGTACAGAAGGCCATACAGAGATAGGAGAAGACCAAAGGACATCTAGATAGAGGAGGGAACAGAATGACATCCACAAAGAGGAGAGAACAAAAAAAGCAACCAGAGAAGGAGAAGACAGAAGCGAATCCAGAGAGAGGAGAGAAAAGGAGGCATTTGGAGAGAGTAGAGAACAGAAGAGCATCGGGAGAGAGGAGAATACAGAAGGTCATCCAGAGAGAGGAAAAGAAAAATAGGGAATGCAGAGAGAGGAGAGAACAGAAGTGCATCCTGAGAGAGGAGACAACAGAAGGGTATGCAGAGAGAGGAGAGAACAGAAGGGTATCCACAAAGACGAGAGTACAGAAGGGCAACCAGAGAAGAAGACAGAAGGGAATCCAGAGAGAGGAGAGGTCAGAAGGACATCCTGAGAGAAGAGCGAACAGAAGGGCATCCAGAGAGAGAAGAGGACTGAAGGGCATCCAGAGAGAGGAGCAGACAGAAAGGCATCCAGAGAGAGTAGAGGACAGAAGGTCATCCAGAGAGAGGAGAGAAGAGAAGGACATCCAGAGAGTGGAGAAAACAGAAGGGCTTCTAATGAGAGGAGAGAAGAAAAAGGCATCCAGAAAGAGAAGAAGAGAGAAGTCATCCAGATGGAGAAGAGGACCGACGGGCATCCTGAGTGAGGGAGGACAGAAGGCATTCAGGGAGAAAAGTGAAAAGAAGTGCGTCCAGAGAGAATATGGGACAGAAGGGGATCTAGAGCAAGCAGAGAACAGAAGGGCATCCAGAGAGAGGAGAGGATAAAAAGGCATCCAGAGAGAAAGAGAAGACAGAAGGGAATCCATAGAGAGGAGAGAACAGAAGGGCATCCAGAGAGAGGAGAGACCAGAAGGGCATCCAGAGAAAGGAGAATACAGAAGGGCATCTGGAGAGAGTAGAGAACAGAAGGGCATTCATAGAGTTGAGAAAACAGAATGGCTTCAAGAGAGAGGAGAGAACAGGAAGGCATCCAGAAAGAGGAGAATACAGAAGGCATCCAGAAGGAGAAGAGGACTGATGGGCATCCTGAGAAGAGAGGACAGAAGGCATTCAGGGAGAGATGACAATAGAATGGCATCCAGAGAGAAGAGAGGACAGAAGGGCATCTAGACTGAGCAGAGACCAGAAGGGCATCCAGGGAGAGGAGAAGACAGAAGGGCATCCAGAAAGAGGAGAAGACAGAAGGGCATTCGGAGAGAGGAGAGAACAGAAGGGCATCCAGAAAGAGTAGAAGACAGAAGGGAATCCAAAGAGAGGAGAGAACAGAAGGTCATTCGGTGAGAGGAGAGAGTAGAAGGGCATCCAGGGAGAGGAGAAGACAGAAGGGCATCCGGACAGAGGAGAGAACAGAAGGGCATCCAGAAAGAGGAGAGAACAAAAGGGCATCAGGAGAGAGGAGAAGACAGAAGGTAATCGAGAAAGAGGAGAGAACAGAAGGGCATCCAGAGAGAGGAGATAGTAGAAGGGCATCCAGTCAGAGGAGAAGACAGTGGGGCATCCGGAGAGAGGAGAGGACAGAAGGGAATCCAAAGAGAGGAGAGAACAGAAGGGATTCTAGAGAGAGGAGAGAGCAGGAGGGCATCTAGAGAGAGGAGAGAGCAGAAGGGCATCCAGAGAGAGGAGAAGACAAAAGGGCATCCGGAGAGAGGAGAGAACAGAAGGGAATCTAAAGAGAGTAGAGAACAGAAGAAATTCCAGAGAGAGGAGAGAGCAGAAGTGCATCCAGAAAGAGGAGAAGACAGAATGGCATCTGGAGAGAGAAGAAAACAGAATGGCATCCAGAAAGAGGAGAGAACAGAAGGGCATCAAGAAAGAGAAGAAGACAGAAGGGAATCAGGAGAGGAGAGAGAACAGAAGGGCATCCAGAGAGAGGAGAGTGCAGAAGGGCATCCAGAGAGAGGAGAAGACAGAAGGGCATCCAGAAAGATGAGAAGACAGAAGGGCATCGGGAGATAGGAGAAGACAGAAGGCAATCCAGATAGAGGAGAGCAAAGAAAGGCATCCAAATAAAATAGTACAGAAGGCTATACAGAGAGTGCAGAAGAGAGAAGGGCATCTAGATAGAGGAGAGAACAGAAGCGCATCCAGAAAGATGAGAGAAGAGAAGGGCATACAGAGAATAAGAAGACAGTAGCAAATCCAGAGAAAGGAGAGAACAGAAGGGCATCAAGAGAGAGGAGAAGACAGAAGGGAATACAGAGAGAGGAGAGGACAGAAGGATATCCTGAGAGAAGAGAGAACAGAAGGGCATCCAGTGAGAGGTGAGAGCAGAAGGGCATACAGAGATAGGAGAAGACAGAAGGGCATCCAGAGAGAGTAGAAGACAAAAGGTCATCCAGAGAGAGGAGAGAACAGAAGGGCATTCATAGAGTGGAGAAAACAGAATGGCTTCAAGAGAGAGGAGAGAACACAAAGGCATCCAGAAAGAGAAGAAAAGAGAAGGCATCCAGATGGAGAAGAGGACCTATGGGCATCCTGAGAGATTAGAGGACAGAAGGCATTCATGGAGAGATGAGAATAGAAGGGCATCCAGAGAGTAGAGAGGACAGAAGGGCATCTAGACGGAGCAGAGAACAGAAAGGCATCCAGAGAGAGGAGAGACCAGAAGGGCATCCAGGGAGAGGAGAAGACAGAAGGGCATCCAGAAAGAGGAGAAGACAGAAGGGCTCCGGAGAGAGGAGAGAACAGAAGGGCATCCAGACAGAGTAGAAGACAGAAGGGAATCCAAAGAGAGGAGAGAACAGAAGGTCATTCAGAGAGAGGAAAGTGTAGAAGGGCATCCAGGGAGAGGAGAAGACAGAAGGGCATCAGGAGAGACAGAAGACAGAAGGTAATCGAGGAAGAGGAGGAACTGAAGGGCATCCAGAGAGAGGAGAGAGTAGAAGGGCATCCAGTCAGAGGAGAAGACAGTAGGGCATCCGGAGAGAGGAGAGGACAGAAGGGCATCCAGAGAGTCAAGAGAGCAGAATGGCATCCAGAGAGGAGAAAAATGAAGGGCATCAGGAGATGGGATAAGACAGAAGGGCATCCAGAGAGAAGAGAGCAAAGAAGGGCATCCACATAAAATAGTACAAAATGCCACAAAGAGAGAGCAGAAGACAGAAGGGCAACTAGATAGAGGAGAGAACAGAACGGTATCCAGAAAGAGGAGAGAACAGAAGGGCATCTAGAGAAAAAGAAGACAGAAGCGAATCCAGAAAGAGGAGAGAACAGAAGGGCATTGGAAAGAGGAGAGAACAGAAGGGGATCAGGAGAGAGGAGATGACAGAAGGTCATCCAGAGAGAGGAGATGACAGAAGTGCATCCAGAGAAAGGAAACGAAATATAGGGAATGCAGAGAGAGGAGAGAACAGAAGTGCATCCAGAAAGAGGAGAAGACAGAAAGGAATCCAAAGAGAGGAGAGAACAGAAGGGCATTCGGAGAGAGGAGAGAGTAGAAGGGCATCCGGAAAGAGTAGCGAACAGAATGTCATCAAGAGACAGGATAAGACAGAAGGGATTCCAGAGAGAGGAGAGAGCAGAAGGGTATCCAGAGAGAGGAGAAGACAGAAGGGCATCCAGAGAGAGGAGAAAACAGAAGGGAATCAGGAGAGAGGAGAAGACAGAAGATAATCCAGAGAGAGGAGAGTACAGAAGGGCATCCAGAGAGAAGAGAGGACTGAAAGGCATCTAGAGAGAGCAGACAACAAAAGGTCATTCAGAAAGAGGAGAAGACAGAAGGGCATCAGGAGATAGGAGAAGACAGAAGGCAACCAGACATATGAGAGTACAAAAGGGAATACAGAGAGAGGAGAAGACAGAAGGCCATGCAGAGAGGAATGGGAAAAAGCGCATCCAGAGAGAGGAGAGAACAGAAATGAATCCAGAGAGAGGAGAAGACAGAAGGACATCCAGAGAGAGAGTGTAGAGGACAGAAGGGCATCCAGTGAGAGGATAATACAGAAGGGCATCCAGAGAGAGGACAGGAAAGAAGGGCATTCAGAGAGACGAGAGAATAGAAAAGCATCCAAAAAAAGAAGAAGACTGAAGGGAATTCAGAGAGAGGAAAAGTCATAAGGAAATCGGGAGAGAGGAAAGAACAGAAGGGAATTCAAAGAGAGGAAAGAACCAAAGGTCATTATAGAGAGGAGAATACAGAAGAGCATGCGGAGAGGACAGAAGGACATCTAGATAGAGTAGGGAACACAAGGGCATGCGGGGAGAGGAGAGAACAGAACGAATCCAGAGAGAGGAGAAAACAAAAGGGCATCCAGAGAGAGAAGAGGACAAAAGGTCAATCAGAGAGAGGAGAGAACAAAAGGGCATCCAGATAGAGAAGAAGACTGAAGGGCATCCAGAGAGAGCAGAGAACAGAAGGGCATCCAGAGAGAGGAGAAGACAGAAGGTCATCCAGAGAAAAAAAAAACAGAACAGAAGGGCATCCGGAGAGTGGAGAGGACTGAAGGGCATCCAGAGACAGGAGAGAGTAGAAGGGCATTCAGAGAGAGAAGACAGTAGGGTATCCAGAGAGAGGAGAGAGCAGAAGGGCGTCCAGATAGAGGAGAAGATCGAAGACAAGCCAGAGAGAGGAGAGGACAGAAGTGCATCAAGAGAGAGGAGAGTGCAGAAGGGCATCCAGAGGGGAGAAGACAGAAGAGAATAAAAAGAGGAGAAAATAAAAGGGCATGCGGAGAGAGGAGAAGACAGAAGGGCATCCAGAGAGAGGAGAGGACAGAAGGGCATCCTGAAAGAGAACAGAAGAGAAGGGCATTCAGAGAGAAGAGGACACAAGGGCATCCAGAGAGAGGAGAGAACAGATGGGCATCGGGAGAGAGGAGAAGACAGAAGTTCATCCAGAGAGAGATGACAGAAGGGCATCCAGAGAGAAGAGAAGACAGTAGGTCATCTGGAGAGAGGAGAGAACAGACGGGCAACAGGAGAGAGGAGAAGACAGAAGGTCATCCAGAGAGAGGCGATGACAGAAGGGCATCCAGAGAGAGGAAAAGAAAAGTAGTGAATCCAGAAAGAGGAGAGAACAGAAGTGCATCCAGAGAGAGGAGAAGACAGAACGGCATCCAGAGAGAGTAGAGCATAGAACGGCATACAGAGAGAGGAGAAGACAGAAGGGAATCCAGAGAGAGGAGAGAACAGAATGGCATTCAGAGAGAGAAGAGACCAGAAGGGCATCCAGGGAGAGGGGAAGACAGAAGGGCATCCGGAGAGAGGAGAGAACAGAAGGGCATCCAGAAAAAATAGAGAACAGAAGGACATCAAGAGAGAAGAGAACAGAAGGGCATCCATAGTGAGGATAGAGTAGACGGGCATCCAGAAAAAGGAGAAGACAGAAGGGCATCTGGAAAGAGGAGAGGACAGAAGGTTATCAAGAGAGAGGAGAAGACAGAATGGAATCCAGAGAGAGGAGAGAATAGAAGGGCATCCATAGAGAGGAGAAGACAGTAGGGCATCTGGAAAGAGGAGAGAAAAGAAGGGCATCCATAGAGAGGAGAGAGCTGAAGGGCATCCAGAGAGAGGAGAAGAGAGAAGGGCATCCAGAAAGAAGAAAAGACAGAAGGGCATCGGGAGATAGGAGAAGACAGAAGGCCATCCAGAGAGAGGAGAGCAAAGAAGGGCATCCACATAAAATAGTTCAGAAGGCCATACAGAAAAGAAAAATAGGGAATCCAGAAAGAGGAGAAAACAGAAGTGCATCCAGAGAGAGGAGAAGACAAAAGCGCATCCAGAGAGAGGAGAGGATAGAATGGCATTCAGAAAGAGGAGAAGACAAAAGGGCATCTAGACAGAGGAGAGAACAGAAGCGTATCCAGAAAGAGGAGAGAACAGAAGGGCATCCAGAGAAGGAGAAGACAGAAGCAAATCCAGAGACAGGAGAGAACAGAAGGGCATTCGGAGAGAGGAGAAAATTGAAGGGCATCAGGAGAGAGGAGAGAACAGAAATACATCCAGAGAGAGGAGAAGACAGAAGGGCATCCAGAGAGAGGAGAGGACAGAATGGCATCCAGTGAGATAAGAGAACAGAAGGACATCCAATGTTTGTGGAGAACAGAGGGAAATCAGGAGAAAGGAGAGAACAACTAGCATCCCGAGAGGGGAAGATAGAAGGGCATACAAAGTCAGGAGAGAACAGAAGGGCATCTGTAGAGTGAAAAATTATAAAGGCCATTTTATGAAATATGTGTAGATTTTTCGCCTTACAGAACACGGAACTGAAAATAAGACTTCAGGCCTTCATATTCCAGGTGAAGGACACTTGCTGGATTACATTCCTCAAGCCTCGCCCAAGGCAGGAAGACACATTCCTGACCACAGATAAAAGATGCTGCCATCTAGGTGGGAATATAGCAGGAAGAAGCAAAGATAGTTAATCTAAAATAGTAGGTAAATGCCAGGATAGGACACAATTGCATGGAAAAACCACATTTTTTAGAAGAATGAGTGTGCAGAGTGATTTCACATGACTCTAGATCATTTGGGCTAGATTCCTCTGAAATGTTCCACTGTTATTGGTTACCCCTCCCTTAGTCTTCCCAGTGCTTTGTTCAAAAGTTTTAAAGCAACCAATCATGTGTAACCATGAGAAAATGCAACCATTCATGTGTAAGCGCACGAAAATGCCTTCCTTTCCCCTCCCCATGCTATAAAAAACCCTTTAACCCACCTCTCAGGGCCAAACACCTTGCTCTTGAAGCTAAAGAGCTTGTCCTTTTGACCACTGGCTTACTTCCCTGATAAAGCCTCTGCTGATTGCATCCAAGTATGGTTTCTTGTGATCTTTTGGTGGTCAACATTTCCGTAGGCTTGAGGAAGGGTCTCCTGAATATGGGGGTCTTCAGATCCAGAGAGAGGATAGAGCAGAAGGGCATCTAGAGAGAGGAGAAAACAGTAGGGCAACCAAAGAGAGGAGTAGACAGAAGGGAATCCAAAGGGAGGAGAGAACAGAAGGGCATTCGGAGAGAGGAGAAGACAGAAGGGCCTCCAGAGAGGAGAGGACAGAAGGGCATCCAGAGAGAGGAGAGAACAGAAGAGAATCCAGAAAGAGGAGAGAACAGAAGGGCATCCAGAGAAAAAGAATACAGAAGCGAATCCAGAGAGAGGAGAGAAGAGAAGGGCATTCGGAGAGAGGAGAGAACAGATGGGCATCTGGAGACAGGAGAAGACAGAAGGTCATCCAGAGAGAGGAGATGACAGAAGGGCATCCAGAGACAGGAAAAGAAAAATAGGGAATCCAGAAAAAGGAGAGAACAGAAGTGCATCCAGAGAGAGGAGAAGACAGAAGGGCATCCAGAGAGAGGAGAGGATAGATCGGCATTCAGGTAGAGAAGAGAACAGAAGGGCATCCAGAGAGAGGAGAGAACAGAATGGCATCCAGAGAGAGGAGAGACAAGAAGGGCATCCAGAAAGAGGAGAAGAGAGAAGGCATCCATATGGAGAAGAGGACCAACGGGCATCCTGAGAGAGGAGAGGACAGAAGGCATTCAGGGAGAGAAGAGAACAGAAGGCCATCCAGAGAGAAGAGAGGACAGAAGGGCATCTAGAGAGAGCAGAGAATGGAAGGGCATCCAGAAAGAGGAGATGACAAAAGGGCATCGGGAGATAGGAGAAGACAGAATGGCATCCAGAGAGAGGAGAGCAAAGAAGTGGATCCACATATAATAGTACAGAAGGCCATACAGAGAGAGGAGAAGACAGAAGTGCATCTAGATAGAGAAGAGAACAGAAGGGCATCCATAAAGAGGAGAAAACAGAAGGGCATACAGAGAAGGAGAAGACAGAAGCGAATCCAGAAAGAGGAGAGAACAGAAGGGCATCCATAAAGAGGAGAAAACAGAAGGGCATACAGAGAAGGAGAAGACAGAAGCGAATCCAGAAAGAGGAGAGAACAGAAGGGCATTCGGAGAGAGGAGAGAACAGAAGGTCATCGGAAGACAGGAGAAGACAGAAGTTCATCCAGATAGAGGAGATGACAGAAGTGCATCCAGAGAGAGGAAAAGAAAAATAGGGAATGCAGACAGAGGAGAGAACAGATGTGCTTCCTGAGAGAGGAGACGAAAGAAGTGTATGCGGAGAGAGGAGAGAACAGAAGGGCATCCAGAAAGAGGAGAAGACAGAAAGGAATCCAGAGAGAGGAGAGGACAGAAGGACATCCCGAGGGAGAGAGAACAAAAGCACATCCAGAGAGATGAGACAACAGGAGAGAATGCAGAAAGAGGAGAGAACACAATACCTTCCAGAGATGGCAGAAGACTGAAGGACATCCAGGGATAGAAGAGGACTGAAGGGCATCCGGAGAGAGAAGACCGAAGGGCATCCGGAGAGAGGAGGGGACAGAATGGCATCCAGTGAGAGGAGAGAACAGAAGGGCATCCAATGTTAGGGGAGAACAGAAGGGAATCCAGAGAAGAGAGAACAGAAGGGCATACAGACAGAGAAGAAGACAGAAGGGAAGAGGGAGAGCAAAAGGACAGAAAGGCATTCAGAGAGATGAGAGTGCAGAAGGGCATCCAGAGAGAGGAGAAGACAGAAGCGAATCTAAAGAGAGGAGAGAACAGAAGGGTATTAGGAGAGAGGAGAAGACAGAATGGCATCCAGAGAGAGGATAGGATCAAAAGGCATCCGCAAAGAGAAGTGAACACAAGGGCATACAGAGAGAGGACAGAACAGAAGGGCATCCTGAGAGAAGAGGACACAAGGGCATCCACAGTGAGGAGAGAACAGAAGGGCATCCAGAGAAGGAGAAGACAGAAGCGAATCCATATAGAGGAGAGAACAGAAGGGCATTCGGAGAGAGGAGAGAACAGATGGGCATCGGGAGAGAGGAGAAGACAGTAGGTCATCCAGAGAGAGGAGATTACAGTAGGGCAACCAGAGAGAGAAAAAAATAGGGAATCCAGAACGAGGAGAGAACAGAAGTGTATCCAGAGAGAGGAGAATACAGAAGGTCATCCAGAGAGAGGAGAGGATAGAACTGCATCCAGAGAGAGGAGAAGACAGAAGGGAATCCAGAGAGAGGAGAGAACAGAACGGCATCCAGAGAGAGGAGAGACCAGAAGGGCTTCCATGGAGAGGAGAAAACAAAAGGGCATCTGGAGATAGGAGATGACAGAAGGACATCCAGAAAGAGGAGAGAACAGAAGGGGATTAAGAGAGAGGAGAAGACAGAAGGGAATCCAGAGAGAGGATAGAATAGAAGGGCATCTAGAGAGAGCAGAGAGTAGAAGGGCATCCAGAGAGAGGAGAAGACAGTAGGCCATTAGGAGAGAGGAGAGAACAGAAGGGTATCCAGAGAGAGGAGGGAGCAGAAGGGCATCCAGAGAGAGGATAAAACAGAAGGGCATCCGGAGAGAGGAGAGAACAGAAGGACATCCAGAGAGAGGAGAGAGCAGAAGGGCATCCAGCGAGAAGAGAAGACAGAAAGGCATCCAGAAAGAGAAGACAGAAGGGCATCAGGAGATATGAGAAGCCAGAAGGGCATCCAGAGAGAGGAATGCAAAGAAAGGCATCCACATAATATAGCACAGAAGGCCATACAGAGAGAGGAGACGACAGAAGGGCATCTAGATAGAGGAGAGAATAGAAGGGCATCCAGAAAGAGGAGAGAAGAGAAGGGCTTCAGGAGAAGGAGAAGACAGAAACGTATTCAGGATGAGGAAAGAACAGAAGGGAATTCGGAGAGAAAAGGGAACAAAAGGGCATCGGGAGATAGAAGACAGGAGGTCATCCAGAGAGAGGAGATGACAGAAGGGCATCCAGAGAGAGGAAAAGAAAAATAGGGAATGTAGAGAGAGGAGAGAACAAAATTGCATCCTGAGAGAGGAGACGAAAGAAGGGTATGTGGAGAGAGGAGAGAACAGAAGTGCATCCAGAAAGAGGAGAGAACAGAAGGGCATCAAGAGAGAGGAGAGAACAGAAGGGCATCAAGAGAGAGGAGAAGACAGAAGGGAATCCAGAGAGAGGAGATCGCAGAAGGACATCCCCAGAGAAGAGAGAACAGAAGCACATCCAGAGAGATGAGAGAACAGGAGAGAATGCAGAAAGAGGAGGGAACACAAGCCCATCCAGAGACAGCAGAAGACTGAAAGTCATCCAGAGACAGAAGAGGACTGAAGGGCATCCGGAGAGAGAAGAAGACCGAAGGGCATCCAGAGAGAAGAGAGGACAGAATGGCATCCAGTGAGAGGAGAGAACAGAAGGGCATCCAATGTTAGGGGAGAACAGAAGGGAATCCAGAGAGGAGAGAACAGAATGGCATCCAGACAGAGGAGAATACAAAAGGGAATCCGGAGAGAGGAGAGGACATTAGGGCATCCGGAGAAAGGAGAGTGCAGAAAGTTGACCCGACCTGTGGGCCCTAGATTATTCATGAGGGACAAGGAGGATTGCAACTTGAAAGAACGGGCGAGAGAGAGAATGGTTCAAGGAAGCAGATGCTTGTCAAGAGTCATATATTTGGGCACAAAGTGCTTATTTATAATACATTTTTCAAAGGGAGGGTTAAGAGGGATCCAGGTGATGGGAAAGTACAGAATCTTCTTGGCCTGTGCCCTAAAACAATGGCGGTCCAACTGCCTACTTCAAAAGATGCTTTACATCTAAAAATCTATTTGTAACTATCAAGCAGAACCTTGTGGTTGCTAGGGAGATGAAGCTGCAGGAGACATTGTGCAGGTGGGGAGAAGTAGGGGGTGAGGGTAAGAGGCAAGGGTCCTGGCTTCTGACATCTCCCCCTTCTCTATTTAGATGGCGATGGCATCCTGTGATCAATCCCAACTACATGAGTTTAGAATTTAGAGGTTAAATTGTGGGGGGGTCTTAGACGAGTTCATAACCCCAAGACATTAATGTGAGACGAGTCATGTTGATGGTCGAAGGCTTTAGGCTATTGACAATGGGCACCATCAAGGGACCCCGAGGTGGGTGAAAGGAGGGTGAGGACCCTGTCTTAGGCTATGTAGGCTGCACCCACTCCCAGCACCAAGCACTCCTTTCCGGCTGCATTGTGTGGGCCCCTGGGAAGTGGACCTACAATAATCCCGTCATTGGACTAACTCACAGCCATCCTAATCCCTTTGTGAATGCCCAGGTTACCAGCCATTTGTCAGTTTGGGGTGTAATATTGTCATAAAGGAAGACTCCCCGATATTAGAGGACCACATCAAAGCCAGGCCTTAGTTTAGGGAAAAGGCCAATTTTTGTCAGGATGATCAAGAGGCCAGGCTTCCTAGTGAGAGAAACAAGGGCAGAGCCAGGTATGCCAGGAACCTTTCTTGAGGGTGTGGAAATCTAGAGGTCGGGCATAGGGGGAGGCAGGGGGCTGGCAGTTGCACCTGTCTCTGGCAGAGTCACTTCTGGATCTCCCTCAGTCTTCAGCTGATAGTAATGAACTTCAACCGGCTTCTTAATGGCAGCATCAATCTGGTTCTTAACAAAACTTGTGAGACGGTTAAAGGCCCAAGGGCCAAAAGACAAAAGCAATAAAATACCAACAAAAATTCCTAATAAACTAGGCAATAGGGTCTTAAGCCAAGGTGTAGTAGAGAACCAATTTTGATACCATGATTCTTGTTGTTCTCTGTCTCTTTTTCTTTCCTCTAAACTCTTTTTGACCTTGTCCAGGCTATTTTGGAAAAGGACTGTCTTATCAGAGTAAAAGCAACATTCTTCTCTGAGGGCTACGCAGGTCTTCTGTTCTGTAACACCACCTCGGAAAGAGAAGCCACAGAGTCTTTAAGGTCTTATATTCCTTCTCTCAAATTATTTAAATCTTTATCAATGAGAGACTGAAGATGGGCATAATGATTATTGGAGGTGACTAGAGAAGCAATGCCTGTTCCTGCGCCAACAGTGCTGATTCCTAATATGACAGACAATGTAAGGGCTGTCAGAGGCTCTCGTTTGGTCCTAAGAGAAGGACCTTGATCTAGAATATTAAGAAAAGACTGAGTCATGAATAAGAAAATGAGGAAGAATGGTAACAACTACACAATAATCTCTGGTCCTTAAAATTTCAAAATTGGAATATATAATAATATAATGTCAATCCAGTGGCACAGGCAAAATAGGTACCATTGGATGCAATGGTATATAAAAAGCTATTATTTAAAATCAATATCTGATTACAAATAGGGACCAAATCTTGGGGGGGGGGAAGAATAGAGGGCCCCAAAAGGCAAAGGCCCATGCCCAAAATGGAATCAAGAGTAAGTCCTCCCTCAGGTGAAGTAGCCCATAATAACAAATTGCTATTATCAGAAAAGAAGGGAGGGGTAAAAACAGCTATTCCCTCATAAAAAGGAGGAGTAGGTGAAAAACAAATCCAACATTCTCGATATTGATATTCACTGGTATTATGAATAGCTTCAAGGGAGGCATTTGCCAAAGAAATAATAAGGTAAGCAGAATTGGGAGGACCTGCAGGTATAGTGGGCTGAAATAAGGTAACCTGGGGGGAGGTGGGGAGAGATAAAATGGCTGGAGCAATAGTTCTAGGCCAGGTGACGGGCTTGGCTGGTGGCCGAGGGTGCTGTAGGGCAGGATTAGGGCCCACAGCAGCTACATTTTTATTAGGGATACTCTTAAGGAGCTTAATTATAAAAATGAGTCCCGGGTCTGAGCAGGTGAGTGAAAAGATCGAGCATTCTCTTAGACGTAGACCCCATTCATACCCTTGGCCTGTTCAGTCTTTACTCTTTCCTACATCCGTAAAGGATATAAGAAGAGGGACACACCATTTGAATGCACACCAGTGTTGCACGCACTTATTTTGTGTCCCCTTCGCCCGCGAATAAGGACACGGAGGCAGTAATCGGGTATCACTACAGACGAGGCTTTACTTCTTGTAACAGCAAAAGTGGAAAAGACCCCAAGCCTGGGAAAGGCACTGCTATATATACCCTAGAGTGGTGTGTTCACTTCTGATTGGCTGTTCACTCATCACCCCATATTACGCCCGGGATGGGCAGTGACTTTGGCGCGGCCTTTTGCCTTTTGCACCTGCGCAGTCAGTTGTTTACAAGTGGGAGGACAGGATGTCCGCGCCATCTTAGCACTGCAGCTCCCAACACACCAGGATCTAAATGGTTGGGCGGTCTTAATTCCTAGTTTATCCTGTAAATATGTATGTAGAAACTTTCTCCTTAAAGTGATATAATCCCAGGAAGAATGGGGTCTCCAATATGCATCTCCTGTGGTTTCACAGCCCCAAGATGCACAATAATAATCAGAGCTATAGCCACATTTATAATTTTGAGAGCGATCACGGTGAATAGGCCCAGGGCATACATAAAGGCCAGAAGGATAATTGGCCAAGGAGATTCTCCTATCAAAGGAATTACATCCTATAAGGTGGCCATCATAATTGGGGTTAGCTGCATCAACAGGCTGACGTTAGGGCCAATAATGAGAGGGTGTCCCCCAATCTGCACTGGCTCCCAGGGCAAGAGCACAAAGATCCACCTCCAAAGAGGGCCATGAAGGCTGGGTTCCAAGTGAAGAGCTGGAATTAACAATGTCTCCCGCTTGATTTATTATGACCCAAGTAAATTTATAAATCTGATATGGGGAGTGTTGGGATTTAATACTCACAGTTGGATAAATCTGAAGTATGAGCAGGAGGAGTAGGAGAAATAAGGTGACTGGATGCATCTTTCTGAAAGGAAGCACAGTTAAGAACCATTCTCAGAGGGTATCCCTGGCGTATAGTAAGCCAACTTTACCAGTCTTTCTGGTAGCCATCTGGCGTTTTTTCCTTTGAATCATATATGCACGCGGGACCCTTCCTGCAAATAAGGACTGGGTCAGGACCATTCCACTTATATGTCAACGGATATTTCCACATGACTTTGGCATAGGAGTCTGCTGTAGTAGAGTGCCAGAATCTGTTTGCTGCAGACTTTCCTTTTTCATCAAGAGTCAAAAAATTGAGAACAAATAATGCATGATTTAACAAAATTTTATGATTCCCCTTTTGTGGGTATAAAATGCCCCTTGAATGTTGTAATTTTAAGAGCATGTTCTTTAAGGTCTGATGTGCCCTTTCTACAATGCCTTGTCCTTGGGGGTTATATGGAATACCAGTGACATGTTTAATATTAAGCTGGGCACAGAACTGTTTAAAGGAGATGCTGGTATACCCAGGGCCATTATCAGTCTTAAGTATCTTAGGTATGGGCATAAAGGCAAGGCAAGAAATCATATGACTAATAACATTTTTGGTAGCCTCACCAGATTGTAGTGAGGCACAAAGAAAACCCCTAAAGGTATCAATAGAAACATGTATATATTTAAGCTTATCAAAAGGGGCTAAATGAGTAACATCCATTTGCCATATCTCTCCTGGGATAAGGCCACGAGGGTTAACCCCTAAATGTAGTTCAGGTAGGAGGGTGAGACATCCCTGGCACTGACACACTATCTGGCATACCTGTTCTCTAGAAATAGAGAACATCTGTCGGAGGGTCTGGGCATTTAGATGATGCAATTGGTGGGCTTTTTGTGCCTGTTGTACAGGATTAGAAGGCAAGGCCAAGGTTGCCAAGACAAGTAGAGACCCTCGGGTGGCCCTATCAATGAGGTCATTTCCCTCACTTAAAGGTCCAGGAAGACCAGAGTGGGCACGTATGTGACCCACAAAGAATGAATGGGACCTAGCCAAAATTATTTCTTGAAGCTCAGAAAAGAGGGGGGAAGCGGGGGTAGATGGCCTTATAAAGGGAACGGTCTCTAACAAAGGCACTGATTGATCTACATATGCACTGTCAGTAAAAAGATTAAAGGCACAATCTGGGAAGGTCTTAAAGAGTTGAATAACAGCAACCAATTCTACCAACTGTGCTGAGGAGAATTTGGTCTGAAACTTAGAGACCTGTCCACCTATATCAAAGGCTGCAACCCCAGAGGAGGATCCATCTGTAAAAATCAGTGGTGCTTGAGGAATGGGAATGTTCTTAGTCACTTCAGGGAAAATCACCGCTTGGTGTTCAAGGAACTGTACAAGATTGTCAGAGGGATAGTGGTTACCTATCTTTCCCTGAAATGAAATACAGTTAATAGCCCAATCATCTGAGGTCTGAAGTAGCCACCAAACTTGAGCAGCATCATAGGGAATACTGACAAGGTCAGGGTATCTACCAAAGAGCTTCAGGGAGGTCTCTCTTCCCATCCTTATGATCTGTGCCACCAAGGCAGGATAAACAGGTAGCACTTTAGGAGGGGTGGCGGGCAAATGAAGCCAATACAAAGGTTTAGTCTGTTACAACAATCTCATAGGGAAAAACATGATGGGAAGAACCAATAGCCATAAGGGGGAGGTTGGAGAATAATAGGTAACAGTCTGTTGTTGAATGGCTTTCTCCATGACCTTAAGGGCGGAGGTGGCCTCAGGGGTTAAGGCACAGGGGGAAAAGGGGTCAGAATCTCCTCAAAGAATATCAAATAGAGGCTTAAGTTCTCCAGTTGTTAATTTTAAATAAGGGCACAGCCAATTTATGTCTCCCAATAGGTGTTGAAAATCATTAAGTGTTTGGAAGGAATCTTTTCTAAGTTCAATTTTTTGAGAGAGAACCTTAGAGGAATGAAGCTCAAAACCCAAGAATAAATGTGGGAGCTGTAGATGGACCTTCTCGGGGTCAATCTGCAGCCCAAGGTCTTGGAGGGCAGTTACCAACTCCTGGCCCATCCTGAGCAAGGAGGTCTCATCAGGACTAGCCAGAAGAATGTCATCCATATAATGGACAATATATACCTCAGGGTATTTAATGCGAAAAGGATCGATGGCCCGAGCCACGAACTTTTGGCAAAGGGTGGGACTATTTGCCATGCCTTGAGGTAGGACTCTCCACTGAAATCGTGGAGATAGCCCAATGCAATTAACAATGGGAAGGCTAAAGGCAAAACGTTTACAATCCTCTGGGTGTAAGGGGATGCAGAAAAAGCAATCTTTCAAATCAATAACCATTTTATTGTAACCCTTAGGTATTGCCACAGAGGAGGGGAGGCCAGGCTGGAGGGCTCACATTGGAACCATAGTCTTATTAATTTCTCTGAGGTCCTGGAGCAGTCTCCATCTGCCCCCTTTCTTTTGTATAGCAAAAAATGGGTATATTCCAAGGGGAAGTGGAGGGAACAATGTGGCCAGCATCTAATTGTTCCTGCACCAACTGCATGGCCACGGAAAGTTTGTGTTGAGGGAGGGACCATTGGTCGACACCCAGACAGGGGAATCTGACTTCCATGTGATCTTATCTGCCTGGCATGCAGGAGGAGCAATGGTCCTTAGGAAAAATTTGAATCATAACCTAGTCCTGAGCGTGAGGTCTTGGGTGTAATTGCAATTGGGGTGGGGATCCCTTGGTTGCGTTTGTCCAAGCCTTGTCCAGGGATAAACCCCTGGTCCAGCATCTGGTGGGTAACAATTGCAGAGGGGCTAAACATAAGAACTCCCATTTGACTCAATATATCTCGACCCCATAAGTTTATAGGGAGGCCAGGTACAATGAATGGTCTAACATGTCCAGTATTACCCTCAGGATCCTCCCAAGTGAGCAATTGGGAGCTTTGAAGGGTGTTGTTAGACTGGCCAATGCCCTGAAGGTGAGTTAAAGAAGGCTGGCAGGGCCAAGAGGAGGGCCAAGAGGCCTGTGAAATAACTGTGGAGTCGGCTCCTGTGTCAAGAATGCCCTCAAAGTTTCTGCCATTAAGTTTAAGGGTTTATTTTTTTGTTTTTTTTTCTATTTTCTTTTTTTTTCATTTTTTTTATTGGATATTTTATTTACACTTCAGATGGCATCCCCTATCCCCATTCGCCCACCCCCGCCCCCCTTAGGAAACCCATATCCCATGCCCCCTTTTCCTTTATGCATTTATACATTTTTTTAAAAGAATGTTAATCATAGGCTTTATAAGTTTGGAATTGTTCAATCAGAGGTGTAACCCACTGACCGACTTAGATATAACAACTATCTTTGACTGGTGGAGATACATGAATATCTGCCTCCCTGTCTCCCCCCTCTTTCTCTCTTTCATCACCTAGCTTCTCCTTCTTCTTCTCCTCTTCTTACTCATTTTCTTCCTCTCAGTACTCCTCCTACCTTATCTCCTCCTACACATCACCCTTCCTGTTAAAATGAAACTTTTCTCTCAAAATACAATTAGACCATAATTATGCCAATTTGTATCAGTGAGGTACAGGATAGTCCTAATACCCAGTCCATCCTTTTGTTGACTAACCAGCTCCTCTGTCATCTATTCTAACTAGAACATTTGGTTCTGAACCTGGCTTTAGGATGAATGTCAGCTGACGACCATCCACTCAAATCTTTTCTCTTAAGGTCAATAGCTATATGTTTTCAACCCCATCAGAAATCCAGAATGACTGAGTTAACTATAATTTTGGGAAGCACAAATCATAGTTTCTAAAACTTAGCCAATTTATAGAGACCTCTGACCACCTGGACACTCGCTCTACTTCAAAACGTTGGAGCATCTGTTCTTCTGTCTTCTGGTCCAGGATCTTCTGACAGACCCAAGTGCTGCATAATTATTAAGGGCTGATTACTCTGTCTAGGCAGATATAATCAGTCGACTATTCTGCAAGTGTGTCCTTTTCTGGACAGTAATTTGTCTGTAGAAGGAAAGTGGCAATTCTTGCCTAGTGGCTGTCTCACCACAACTGGAGTAACTCCAAGGATGCTCAATTTCTTCTTAGAATTCAACATAGGAAGCTGTCCGGAGCAGACAGGTCTCTAATGAAAATGAACATTAATACTGAAATGTTTGTCATGTCAATTCTAAGGATTTCTGATGTTTTGAAAGCCAGCTATACATGTAAGGTAATCTGGACTGTTGCCTGTTAACTCCACTCAGCTATTTCTACATAAAACATAGAGAATACACTTATAATAAACTCCAAGTCATGAATTTGCTATAGTCCCTTAACTCACAGGCTGACCATCTCAAATCAATTAAAAAGAGTTAAAGAAGGACTGGGTCTAATCTTTGTATTCCTAAATGTGTTATGCTGGTACAATGCCTATGAGAGTAACAATATTTGTCTCAGTCTTATATCATTAAGAAGCTCATGCCAATGAAAACCTTAAAATTTGTAAACAAAGTAAATTGGTGCCATTTATGAATTTATATCTTCATCTTGATATTAATTATACAGATTTCTACTAATAGGTTATGGCTATGCAATAAACCCTAGCTAATTCTCTCTATTCTGACAAAACCACTACTTTTCCCTAGAGAGACAGCCCAACATTTACCACCTTAGTCCCCTAGCCCAGGGAATAGGGGCGCTGACTCTTCATTAGCTTCTTCAAGCTGATTATGGGTGTTGAGATATTAGAAGAGGAGTGGGGGGGGGAGAGCAAATTGACAATCCTCTGATGCTGTGTCTTCGCTGCCTCCAGATGGAATTCCCGGACCTCAGAGGTTTGAGCAGGTCTTCCCAGCTTGCTTGTTGAGTAGATACACCAAGGCTGATCATTCTGCAATATACAATTCTCAAAACAAATTTTAGTATCAAGATAGTTTTTTTTAAAGAGGGCTGACATTTTATTAAGATTGTTGGTTCTACTCGCTTTTCTATTTTTTCCCCTCTTTTATTGGATATAATATTTACATTTCAAATTTTATCCCCTTACCATATTTCCCCCACCACCCAGGAACCCCTTATTTCATCCCCCCTCCTCCTGCTTCTATGAAGGTGTTTATCCACCTAACCCCAGCCCCCCTCCCCACCCTCATATTCCTCCCCCCAGTGCTCAGCCTTCAGGGTACCATTGACCTTGTCTCCCACCTATGTCCAACAAGGCCATCCTCCCCTACATATACGGCTTGAGTCATGTGTCTCTCTATATGTGCTCCTAGGCTGGTGGTTTAGACCCTGGGGAGCTCTGGCTGGTTGGTATTATTGCTCTCCTCACCAGGCCACCAGCCCTTAAGGTTCCTTCAATTTACTCTCTAGCTCCTCCATTGGGAACCTTTGATCAGGTTAATGGATAGCTGTGGGTATCTGTCTCTGGGTATTTTCGACTCTGGGAGACCTCTAAAGAGACAGCCTTATCAGGCTGCTATGAGCTTTCCCATCCTGACATCCCTATCAGAGTCTATTTTTGGTGACTGCCCATGGAATGAATACCCAGACGGAATGGTCTCCCTACAACCCCCCCTTCAGATTCTGACCCACACTTTGTCTCCATATTTGCTCCCTTGGGTATTTAGTTACTCCTTCTAAGAAAGACCTAGGCATCCTCACTTGTTCTTTCTTCTTCATACGCTTCATGTCCTCTGGTAGTTGAATCTTTGTTGTTTCAAATTTTTGGGCTAATCTCCGCTTATCAGTGAGTAAATACCATGTGTGTTCTTTTGTGATTGGGTTACCTCACTCAGGATGATATTTTCTAGTTCCATCCATTTACCTAAGAATTTCTCGAATTCATTATTTTTAATAGCTGAGTAATATTCCATTGTGTAAATGTACCACATTTTTTGTATCCATTCCTCTGTTGAAGGGCATCTGGGTTCTTTCCAGCTTCTGGCTATTATAAATAGGGCTGCTATGAACATAGTGGAGCATATGTCTTTGTTATTTGTTGGGGCATTTTCTGGGTATATGCCCAGAAGTGGTATAGCTGGGTCCTCAGGTAGTGCTATGTCCAATTTTCTGAGGAACCGCCAGACTGACTTCCAAAGTGGTTGTACCAGCTTGCAACCCCACCAACAATGCACGAGGGTTCCTCTTTCTTCACATCCTCACCAGCATCTACTATCACCTGAGTTTTTGATCTTAGCCATTCTGACTGGTGTGAGGTGGTATCTCAGTGTTGTTTTGATTTGCATTTCCCTGATGACTAAGGATGTTGAGCATTTCTTAAGGTGCTTCTCGGCCATTCGAGTTTCCTCAGTTGAGAATTCTTTGTTTGGCTCTGTACCCCATTTTTAATGGGGTTATTTTGTTGTTTGGAGTCTAATTTTTTGAGTTCTTTGTAAATATTCGATATTAGCCCCCTATCAGATGTAGGATTGGTAATGATCTTTTCCCAATCTGTTGGCTGCCATTTTGTCTTGTTGACAGTGTCCTTTGCCTTACAGAAGCTTTGCAATTTGATGAGGTCCCATTTGTCGATTCTTGATCTTAGAGCATAAGCCATTGGTGTTCTGTTCAGGAACTTTTCCCCTGTGCCTAGGTATTCGAGGGTCTTCCCCAACTTCTCTTCTAATAGTTTCAGTGTACCTGGCTTTATGTGAAGGTCCTTTATCCACTTGGAGTTGAGCTTTGTGCAAGGGGATAAGAATGGATTAATTTGCATTCTTCTACATGTTGACCTCCAGTTGAGCCAGCACCACTTGTTGAAAATGCTGTCCTTTTTCCACTGGATGAATTTAGCTCCCTTGTCAAAGATCAAGTGACCATAGGTATGCGGGTTCATTTCTGGGTCTTCAATTCTGTTCCATTGATCGTCCTGTCTGTCTCTGTACCAATACCAAGCAGTTTTTATCACTACTGCTCTGTAGTACAGTTTGAGGTCCGGAATGGTGATTCCCCCAGAGGTTCTTTTATTGTTGAGAATAGTTCTCGCTATCCTAGGTTTTTTGTTATTCCAAATGAATTTGTAAATTGCTCTTTCTATCTCTATGAAGAATTGATTTGGAATTTTGATGGGTATTGCATTGAATCTGTAGATTGCTTTTGGCAGGATAGCCATTTTTACAAAATTAATCCTGCCAATCCAGGAGCATGGGAGATCTTTCCATCTTCTGAGATCTTCTTCAATTTCTTTCATCAGAGACTTGAAGTTCTTGTCATACAGATCTTTCACTTGCTTGGTTAGATTCACTCCAAGATAATTTATTTTATTTGTGGCTATTGTGAAGGGTGTCATTTCCCTAATTTCTTTCTCTGCCTGTTTATCCTTTGAATAGAGGAAGTCTACTGATTTGTTGGAGTTGATTTTATATCCAGCCACATTGCTAAAGTTGTTTATCAGGTTTAGGAGTTCTCTGGTGGAAGTATTAGGTTCACTTAAGTATACTATCATATCGTCTGCAAATAGTGAAATTTTGACTTCTTCCTTTCCTATCTGTATCCCTTTGACTTCCTTTTGTTGTCTAATTGCTCTAGCTAAGACTTCCAGTACTATATTGAATAGGTAAGGTGAGAGTGGGCAGCCTTGCCTAGTCCCTGATCTTAGTGGGATTGCTTCAAGTTTCTCTCCATTTAGTTTGATGTTGGCTACTGGATTGCTGTATATTGCTTTTACTATGTTTAGATATGGGCCTTGAGTTCCTGATCTTTCCAAGACTTTTAACATGAAGGGATGTTGAATTTTGTCAAATGCTTTCTCAGCGTCTAGTGAGATGACCATGTGGTTTTTCTCTTTGAGTTTATTTATGTAGTGGATTACATTGATGGATTTCTGAATATTGAACCATCCCTGCATTCCTGGGATAAAGCCTACTTGATCTTGATGGATAATTATTTTGATGTGTTGTTGGATTCGGTTTGCAAGAATTTTATTGAGTATTTTTGCATCAATATTCACAAGAGAGATTGGTCTGTAGTTCTCTTTCTTTGTTGGGTCTTTCTGTGGTTTAGGTATGAGTGTAATGGTAGCTTCATAGAATGAATTGGGTAGTGTTCCTTCTGTTTCTATTTGTTGGAATAGCTTGAAGAGGATTGGTATTAGGTCTTCCTTGAAGGTCTGAAAGAATTCTGCACTGAAACCATCTGGCCCCGGACATTTTTTGTTGGGAAGATTTTTAATGACTGTGTCTATTTCTTTAGGCATTATGGGACTGTTTAGATGGTTTATCTGCTCCTCGTTTAACTTTGGTACCTGGTATCTATCTAGAAAATTCTCCATTTCCTCCAGATTTTATAATTTTGTTGAGTATAGGCCTTTGTAGTAGGATCTGATAATTTTTTTAATTTCCTCTGTTTCTGTTGTTATGTCTCCCTTTTCAGTTCTGATTTTATTAATTTGAATGCTGTCTCTGTGCCCTTTGGTTAGTCTGGCTAAGGGTTTGTCTATCTTGTTGATTTTCTCAAAGAACCAGCTCCTGGTTTTGTTGATATTTTGTATAGTTCTTTTTGTTTCGACTTCGTTGATTTCAGCCCTGAGTTTGATTATTTCCTGCCATCTACTCCTCTTGGGTATACTAGCTTCTTTTTGTTCTAATGCTTTCAGGTTTGCTGTCAAGTTGTTAATGTATGCTCTTTCCACTTTCATTTTGTGAGCACTTAGAGCTATGATTTTTCCTCTTAGTACTGCTTTCAATGAGTCCCACATGTTTTGATATGATGTGTCCTCATTTTCATTTAAATATAAAAAGTCTTTAATTTCTTTCTTAATTTCTTCCTTGACCAAGTTATCATTGAGTAGAGCATTGTTCAGTTGCCAACTATATGTCGGTTTTCTGTTGTTTTTGTCCATGTCAAAGACAAGTCTTAATCCATGGTGGTCTGATAAGGTACTGGGGATTATTTCAAAGTTTTTGTATCTGTTGAGGCCTGTTTTGTGACCAATTATATGGTCTATTTTCGAGAAGGTACCATGAGGTGCTGAGAAGAAGTTATATTCTTTTGTTTTAGGATGAAATGTTCTATAGATGTCAGTTAAGTCCAATTGGTTTATGACTTCTGTTAGTTTCATTGTGTCTCGATTTAGTTTCTGTTTCCATGATCTGTCCATAGCTGAGAGTGGGGTGTTGAAATCTTCCACTATTATTATGTAGGGTGCAATGTATGCTTTAAGTTTTAGTAAAGTGTCTTTTATGTATGTGGGTGCCCTTACATTTGGGGCATAGATGTTGAGAATTGCAAGTTCCTCTTGGTACATTTTTCCTTTCATGAATATGAAGTGTCCTTCTTTATCTTTTTTGATTACTTCTGGTTGAAAACTGATTTTATTTGATATTAGAATCGCTACTCCAGCTTGTTTCTTGGGACCATTTGCTTGGAAGATTGTTTTCCAACCTTTTACTCTGAGGTAGTGTCTGTCCTTTCCACAGAGGTGCTTTTCCTGAATGCAGCAAAATGTTGGGTCCTGTTTACATATCCAGTCTGATAGTCTATGTCTTTTTACTGGAGAATTGAGTCCATTAATATTAAGAGATATTAAGGAAAAATGAGTGTTGTTTCCTGTTATTTTTGTTATTGGCAGTGGAGATATATTTGTGTAGCTACCTTCTTTTACAGTTTTTGTAAGATTACTTTCCTGCTTTTTCTAGGTTGTAGTTTCCCTCCTTGTGATGGAGTTTTCCACCAATTATCCTTTGAAGTGCTGGGTTTGTGTTGAGATACTGTGTAAATTTGGATTTGTCATTGAATATTTTGGTTTCTCCATCAATAATGATTGACAGTTTTGCTGGGTATAGTAGTCTGGGCTGACATTTATGTTCTTTTAGGGTCTGTATGATATCGGTCCAGGATCTTCTGGCTTTTATGGTCTCTGGTGAAAAGTCTGGTGTAATTCTTATAGGTCTGCCTTTATATGTTACTTTGCCTTTTTTCCTTACTGCTTTTAGTATTTTTTCTTTGTTTTGTACATTTGATGTTTTGACTATTATGTGGCGGGAAGTATTTTTTTTTCTGGTCTAAACTATTTGGAGTTCTGTAGGCTTCTTGTATATGTATGGACAGCTCTTTCTTTAGGTTAGGAAGTTTTCCTCTATAATTTTGTTGAGGATATTTACTGGTCCTTTAAGTTGGGAGTCTTCCACCTCATCTATTCCTATTATCCTTAGGTTTGCCCTTCTCATTGTGTCTTGGATTTCTTGTATATTTTGGGTTAGTAGCTTTTTGTATTTTGCATTTTTTTGACAGTTGTGTCAATGTTTTCCATGGTATCTTCTGCACATGAGATTCTCTCTTCCATCTCTTGTATTCTGTTGGTAATACTTGTGTCTATGACTCTTGATCGTTTTTTTAAGTTTTCTATCTCCAGGGTGTTCTCCCTTTGTGATTTCTTTATTGTTTCTATTTCCATTTTTAGATCCTGCATGGTTTTGTTTAATTCCTTCTCCCGTTTGGTTGCATTTTCTTGCAATTCCTTAAGGGATTTTTGTGTTTCCTCTCTAAGGGTTTCTATCTGTTCTTTGAGAGTGTTATTTATGTTTTTCTTAATGTCCTCTATCATCATCAGGAGAAGTGATTTTAATTCTGAATCCTGCTTTTCTGGTGTGATGGGGTGTTCAGGGCTTGCTATGATGGGGGAACTGGGTTCTGATGATGCCATGTAACTTTGGTTTCTGTTGCTTATGTTCTTGCTCCTGCCTTTTGCCATCTGGTTAATTCTAGTGCTACCTGTACTTCTGTCTCTGATTGAAGCCTGGCTTTCCAGTTGTCTCACTTGTGTTTGGTCTTCTAGGAGTCCAGATGTCTCTGTGATTTTTTCCAGCTGCCCTGATTACAGTGGTATCTCTAGGATGCCTCAGGATATGGTGCCTCCAAGGTAGCAGTCCAGCTAGATGTCTGCTGTTCTGGGTGCAGTGTCTCCTCTTGGATATCTCAGGATATGTTGTCTGACACTCTGAGTTCAGTTCTTCCTCTGTGGCTCTGGGTTGAGTGGACCTTCCAGTATGTCTCATGCGGGATCCGTGGTCCACACAACTGCAGACTTGGTAGAGGTCTGGTCCGGGCCTCAGACCCGGGAGATGGGCAAAAGGGGGGTGCTAGCTGGCAGGGGCGTGGGGGGAGGGGTATCTGCTGGATTCTGAGCACTCAGGGCACCCAGCTATGAGCTCAGGGTAGTATGTGGGTTTTCCTTCCTAAAGCTGGTTGTGGGATCTGTGGATCCCCCAGAATGTGTCTGGCAGAATCTGGGATGCACTCACCTGCAGGCCTCAGACCGGAGGAAGGGCGAGCAGTGGAAGGGGCATGCTAGCGCTGGCTATGGGTTATATGGATCCCCCAGAATGTGTCTGGTGGAATCCGTGGTGCACTCACCTGGAGGCCTCAGACCGGAAGAGGGGCGAGCGGCAGAAGGGGTGTGCTAGCACTGGCTATGGGTTCTATGGATCCCCCAGAATGTGTCTGGCAGAATCCAGGGTGCACTCACCCGCAGGCCTCAGACCGGAGGAGGCTAAGTTTAAGTTTTAATTGTGGCTGCTCTTGTGAAAGTTTTTGGACCCAATAGACATCAGAGGACACCGGGGTGGAAGCACCCCGGGACAGGCCCAAGGAGGGTGTGGAGGTGTCTAATAGAAGGGGAAGGGCCTGTGCAAGTTGCTGCCCCTGGCGAATGTGAAGGGGCCCTCTGGATCTTCTAACGCACCCCCCTGAGCCTTGCATCTGTTGGAGAGAAAGCACGAGACGCAGAGATCAGGTAGTTACTGCAAAACGAGGCTTTAATCTTTCTCACACACGTGGGGAAACGCGGAGAGGCGCGGAAGGGCAGAGCTGAGGAAGGGGTCTGGCTTAAGTACAGTCTAGAGTGACGTATTCACTTCTGATTGGCTCTTCGCTCTCAACCCAATATTATGCCTCGGGATTGGCAGTGACTTTGGCACGCCTATCAGCCTAGCAACTGCCCAGATAATTGTTTACATCTGGAGAAGACACGCGGTCAGCTCCATCTTGGAAATGCAAATGTATAGCCACTGCTAACAGTGGCTTCCTACAGGAACTAGTGGCCAATACTTTAATTTCTCCAGAGTAATCGTTATCAATGATTGAAGGAATGATTGTAATGCCTTGGAGTGTGGCAGAAGCTCTGCCCAGAATAAGATAATAAGTCTGGGGTGGGGGAGGACCAAAGACACCAGTAGAGATTATCTGAACTCCTTCTCCAGCTTCTAATATTGTATTGGAGGAGGCACAGAGGTCCAATCCTGCACTCCCTGGGATAGCCCTACAAAGGGCTGAGGCTGGTTTGGGAGCTGTTGATGGAAGGTTTGATGTGGCCCTGCCTGGCTGTTCCCCAAGGCCGGCAGGGAGGAGGCTGGCTGAGGGGCCCGGGACTGGCCCCGCATCCCATTTCCCTGAAGAGGAGGGAGGAGATTGCCCAAAATATCAGTTTTGGAATGGCAAGCAGTAGCCCAATTTTTGCCTCGCCTGCAGCGAGGGCAAAGGGTCGTTGGAAGTGAACACCCCCCCTCCATTGAGGTGGGGGCTGAGCCATGGGTTTACCCTGAGGGCACTGTTTAGCAAAATGACCCAGTTGACCACATCTAAAACAGGTGGATACATTTACCCCACTATTAGTGGCTGAAGTGGCTGCTCCCACAGCCAGATTGATGGCTTGTGAGACCCTCTGGAAAAAGGGATCTACATCCTTGCAAATACAAATCATCTCATCCAAATCACTATTTTTATATTTCCCTTGAAGGGCAGCCCTATGGGCAGAATTAGCACTTTCATAAGCAAGCTGCTGAAGAAGTTTATTGTCTCCCTGGCCAGGCCCCAAGGACCTCTCAGCTGCCTCCAGGAGGCAGGCAACAAATTCTGGAAATTCTTCCCAATTGCCCTGAATGATCTTAGTCAATGGGGAAAGGATGGAGCCTTTCATGGGAATGGCTCTCCAGGCACCCATAGCTGCTGAGGAAGACTGAGCCAAGAGACCCAGAGAACATTTTTGCTGTATTTGGTTAGAGGCGTATTTCCCTCGACCTAGGAGTTTGTCAAGTGTCCATTTATTGGAGGGCGAGCATAAGCTTGAGAGATTGACTTGTGCCTGAGGCCTGCAACGATCTGTCCAATCAGCCTGCCAGGAGAGAAATTTTCCCGGACTTAATATGGCCTGGGCAACTGTCAACCACTCATTGTGTGTTAAATAGCCACCTGTCCCAAGGCTTTCAAGAAGGGAAAGAGTGAAGGGAGCATTGGGCCCATAATTCCTGACAGATGAATTTAATTTTTCTAACTGCTTAAAGTGGAGGTTTTTTTATAGAATGTAAGAATCTCCGCAGGGTCTACATTTACAGTTTCTGTCCCGGCTCCAACCTCGTCCCCGCTTCCATCCTCCCACTCTGTGTCATCCTCATCTCCAGAAGACTCAGACTCGGTCCCCAATTGGGGGCAGGAAGGCTGGGAAGGTTTATGAAAGGAACATGAAGAGGAAGGGGGCACGGGTCGCAAAGAAGAAGAAGGAGCTGCAGGCGTGTGACTGTGTGAATGCCGAGTACTAGACCAGGAAGAGGGAGGGAGCAGTGGGGTCTGTGAGGAGCTAGAATCAGGAGCTGCAGGGGTCTGGGGAGAGATACCTTGAGAACAAGTGACAGGGAAAACCAAACATTGAGAGCCCTGCGCAGGAGAGGAGAAAAAACAAAGAGTTGAGAGCTGTGAAATTTGCTCCTGAAGTTGGAGGATATTTGCCAAGTCATGAACCTGGGAAGAAAGGCGATTTTTCATGTCAGAAAGAGAAACAGGCAGGGTAGCAGGGAAAGGCAAAACTGCAGAAGTAGGGAGCGATGTGGAAACTGAGGGAACTGGCATTAACGTGGGAACGGCAGTAATGGCAGGATTCAAAGGCTGTGAATCAGAAGCAGTGGTTGCGGCTGGAGTGGCATGGACAGGGCATGCTGAAGCTGCGGCTGGAGGGGCGGGGGCAAGAAGGAGAGAACAGAAGGGCATCCAGAGAGAGGAGAGAGCATAAGGGCATCCAGAGAGAGGAGAAGACAGAATGGTATCTGGAGAGAGGAAAGAACAAAAGGGCATCCAGAGATAGGAGAAGACAGAAGGGAAGTTGGAGAGAGGAGAGAACAGAAGGGCATTCAGAGAGAGGAGAAGACAGAAGGGCAGCCAGAGTAAAGAGGACAGAAGGGCATCCGAAAAGATAAGAGAACAGAAGAGCATCCAGAGATAGGACAGAACAGAAGGGCATGATGAGAGAAGAGGACACAAGGGCATCCAGGGTGAGGAGAGTACAGAAGGGCATCCAGAGAAGGAGAAGACAGAAGCAAATCCATAGAGAGGAGAGAACAGAAGGGCATTTGGAGAGAGGAGAGAACAGATGGGCATCGGGAGAGAGGAGAAGACAGAAGGTCATCCAGAGAAAGGAGATGACAGAAGGG
Source organism: Arvicanthis niloticus (assembly GCF_011762505.2). Lineage (NCBI taxonomy): Eukaryota > Metazoa > Chordata > Mammalia > Rodentia > Muridae > Arvicanthis > Arvicanthis niloticus. The sequence goes on from NW_023044981.1 coordinate 146,388, forward strand.
CATCCAGAGAGAGGAAGGAGAAAAATAGGGAATCCAGAAAGAGGAGAAGACAGAAAGGAATCCAGAGAGAGGAAAAGACAAAAGGGCATCCAGAGAGAGGAGAGGATAGAATGGAATCCAGAGAGAGGAGAAGACAGAAAGGAATCCAGAGAGAGGAGAGAACAGAAGGGCATTCAGAGAGAGGAGAGACCAGAAGGGCATCCAGAGAGAGGAGAAGACAGAAGGGCATCCGGAGAGAGGAGAGAACAGAAGGGCATCCAGAGAGAGGAGAGACCAGAAGGGCATCCAGAGAGAGGAGAAGACAGAAGGGCATCCGGAGAGAGGAGAGAACAGAAGGGCATCCAGAGAGAAGGGAGAGCAGAAGGGCATCCACATAACATAGTACAAAAGGCCATACAGAGAGAGGAGAGGACAGAAGGACATCCCAAGAGAAGAGAGAAGAGAAGCACATCCAGAGAGAAGATAGAACAGGGGAGAATGAAGAAAGAGAGAACACAAGCCCAACCTGAGAGAGCAGAAGCCTGAAGGACATCCAGAGAGAGAAGAGGACTGAAGGGCATAAAAGAGAGAAGAAGACCGAAGGGCATCCAGAGAGAGCAGAGGACAGAATGGCATCCAGTGAGAGGAGAGAACAGAAGGGCATCTAGAGAGAAGAGAAGACAAAAGTGTATCCAGAGTGAGGAGAAAATTGTCGGGCATCCAGAGTGAGGCGAAGACAGAAGGGCATCCAGAGAGATGGGAGAACAGAAGGGCATAGGGAGAGAGTGAAAAACAGAAGGGCATCCAGAGAGAGGAGAGCATAGAAGGGCATCCAGAGAGAGGAGAGAGTAGAAGGGTATCCAGAGAGACAAGAGAAAAGGAAGGCATCCAAAGAGAATAGAGATCTGATGGGCATCCAGTGTGAGGAGAGTGAAGAAGGCCATCCAGAGAGAGGAGACTACAGAAGGGATCTAGAGAGAGGAGAGAACAGAAAGCCACCCAGAGAGAGGAGAAACAGAAGAGCATCTAGTGAGACTATAGAACAGAAGGGCATCAAGAGAGAAAAGAGATCAGAAGGGCATCCAAGAAGAGGAGAGGTCAGAAGGTTATGCAGAGAGAGGAGAGAATATAGGGCATCCAAAGAGAGGAGAAGACAGAAAGGCATCCACAGTGAGGAGAGAACAGAAGGGCATCCAGAGAGCGGAGAAGAAAGAAGGGCATTCAGAGAGTTGAGAATAGAATGGTATCTAGAGAGTGGAGAAAACAGAAGAACATCCAGAGAGAGTAGAGAGCATAAGGGCATCCAGATAGATTAGAGGAAAGAAGGGCATGAAGAGAGAGCAGAGAACAGAAGGGTATCCAGAAAGAGGAGCAAACAGAAGGGCATTGGGAGATAGGAGAAGACAGAAGGGCATCAAGAGAGAGGAGAGGACAGAATGGCCTCCATAGAGAAGAGGGAGAAGAAGGGCATCCATAGAGAAGAGAGGACATAAGGGCATCCACAGAAAAGAGTACAAAATGCCATCCAGTGTGAGGAGAAGACAGAAGGGCATCTAGATAGAGGAGAGAACAAAAGGGCATCTAGACAGAGGAGAGAACAAAAGGGCATACAGAGAGGGGAAAAGACAGAAGAGCTTCCACAGAGAGGAGAGAACAGAAGGGCATCCGGAAAAAAGAAGAAGAGATAAGGCATCTAGATGGAGAAGAGGACAGACAGGAATCATGAGAAAGGAGAGGACAGAAGAGCATCCAGAGAGAGAAGAGAACAGAAGGGCACCCAGAGAGAGGAGAGGACAGAAGGGCATCTAGAGAGAGCAGAGAACAGAAGTGCATCCAGAAAGAGGAAAAGACAGAAGGGCATCCACAGAGAGGAGAGAACAGAAGGGCATCCAGAAAGAGGAGAAGACACAAAGGCATCCACAGAGAGGAGAGAACAGAAGGGAATCCAGAGAGCGGAGAAGAAAGAAAGGCATCCAGAGAGAGTAGAGAATAAAATGGTATTCAGAGAGTGGAGAAGACAGAAGAACATCCAGAGAGAGTAGAGAACATGAGGGCATACAGAGAGAATAGAGGACAGAAGGGCATGTAGAGAGAGCAGAGAACAGAAGGGTGTCCAGAAAGAGGAGAAGTCAGAAGGGCATCAGGAGATAGGAGAAGACAGAAGGGAATCCAGAGAAAGGAGAGTACAGAATGGCCTCCAGAGAGAAGAGCGAGCTGAAGGGCATCCATAGAGAAGAGAGGACATAAAGGAATCCATAGAAAAGTGTACAGAAGGCCATACAGATAGAGGAGAAGACAGAAGAGCATCTAGATAGAGGAGAGAACAGAAGGGCATATAGAGAGAGGAGAGAACAGAAGGGCATCCAGAGAGGGGAGAAGACAGAAGGGCTTCCAGAGTGTGGAGAGAACAGAAGGGCATCCGCGAAAAGGAGAAGAGAGAAGGCATCTAGATGGAGAAGAGGACAGATGGGCATCCTGTGAAAGGAGAGGACAGAAGGGCATCCAGAGAGAAAAGAGAACAGAAGGGCATCCAGAGAGAGGAGATCAGAAGGGCATCTAGAGAGAGCAGAGAACAGAAGTGCATCCAGAAAGAGGAAAACCCAGAAGGGCATTGGTAGATAGGAGAAGATAGAAAGGAATCCAGAGAGAGGAGAGGACAGAATGGCCACCAGAAAGAAAAGAGAGCAGAAGAGTATGTAGAGAGAGGAGAGAACAGAAGGGCATTTAGAGAGAGGAGAGAATAGAAGAGCATCCAGAGAGAGAGAGAGAGGACAGAAGGACATCCAGAGATAGGAGAGAACAGAAGGGCATAAAGAGAGAGGAAAAGACACAAGGGCTTCCCGAATGAGGAGAGAACAGAAGGGCATCCGGAAAAAAAAGAGAGAAGGCATCCAGATGGAGTAGAGGACAGATGGCATTATGAGAGAGGAGAGGACAGAAAGGTATCAAGGGAAAGAAGAGAAAATAAGGGCATTCAGAGAGAGGAGGGGACAGAAGGGCATCTAGAGAGAAGAGAGAACAGAAGAGCAACCAGAAAGAGGAGAAGGCTGAAGAGCATCGGGAACTAGGAGAAGACAGAATGGCATCCATACAAAGAAGAGGACAGAATGGCCTCCAGAGAGAAGAGAGAGCAGAAGGGCATCCAGAGAGAGGACAGGACAGAAGGGCACCCAGAGAAAAGAGTACAAAAGGCCATACATAGAGATGAGAAGAGAGAAGGGCATCTAGATTGAGGAGAGAGAAGAAGGGCATGCAGATAGAGACAAAGAGAGAAGAGCATCCGAAGAAAGGAGAGAACATAATGGCATCCAGAGAGAGGAGATGACAGAACGGCATTTGGAGGGAGGAGATGATAGAAGGACATCCCGAAAGAGGAGAGGACAGAATGGCATCCAGTGAGAGGAGAGAACTGAAGGGCATCTAGAGAGAGGAGAAGACTGAAGGGTATCCAGAGTGAGGAGAAAATTGTCAGGCATACAGAGAGAGGAGAGGACAGAAGGGCATCGGGAGAGAGGAGAGAAGAGAAGGGCATCCAGAAAGAGGAGAGGACAAAAAGGGAAGTTAGAAAGAGGAGAGAACAGAAGGGCATCCAGAGAGAGGAGAAGACAGAAGGGCAGTTAGAGAGAGGCTAGGACAGAAAGGCATCCAGAGAGAGGAGTGTGAAGAAGGCCCTCTAGAGAGAGGAGAGAATAGAAGGGATCCAGAGAGAGAAGAGAACAGAAAGCCACCCAGAGAGAGGAGAAGACAGAAGTGCATCTATAGAGAGGAGAGAACAGCAGGGCATCCAGAGAGAAAGAGATTAGAAGGGCATCCATTGTGAGGAGAGGTCAGAAGGGCATACAGAGAGTGGAGAGTACAGAAGGGCAGTCAGAGATTGGAGAAGAAAGAAGGTCATCCAGAGCGAGTAGGGAATAGAATGGTATCCAGAGATTGGAGAAGACAGAAGAACTTCCAGGAAGAGGAGAGAACATAAGGTCATCCACAGGAAATAGAGGACAGTAGGGTATGTAGCGAGAGCAGAGAACAGAAGGATATCCAGAAAGAGGAGCAGACAGAAGGGCATTGAGAGATAGGAAAGATAGAAGGGAATCCAGAGAGAGGAGAGGACAGAATGGCCTTCAGAAAGAAGAGAGGACATAAGGGCATCCACAGAGAAGAGTACAGAAGGCCACACAGAGAGAGAAGAAGACATATTGGCATCTAGATAGAGGAGAAACCAGAAGGGCATCTAGAAAGAGGAGAGAACAGAAAGGCATCTAGAGAGGGTAGAAGACAGAAGGGCTTCCACAGAGAGGAGAGAACAGAAGTGCATCCGGAAAAAGGAGAAGAGAGAAGGCATCTACATGGAGAAGAGGACAGACGGGCATCCTGTGAAAGGAGAGTACAGAAGGGTATCCAGGAAGAGAAGAGAACAGAAGGGCATCCAGAGACAAGAGAGGACAGAAGGGCATCTAGACAGAGCAGAGAACAGAAGGGCATCCAGAAAGAGAAGAAGACAGAAGGGCATAAAGAGAGAGGAGAGAACAGAAGTGTATCAAGAGAGAGGAGAGGACAAAAGGGCATCCAGAGAGAGGAGAGAACAGAAGGGCATCCAGAGAAAGGAGAAGACAGACGGGCATCCAGAGAGAGAAGAGGACAAAAGGACATCTTCCGAGAAGAGAGAACAGAAGGCCATCCAGAGCGTTCATAGAACAGGAAAGAATACAGAAAGAGGAGAGCAGAGAAGGCCATCCAGAGAGAGCAGAAGACTGAAGGACATCCTGAGTGAGAAGGTGACTGAATGGCATCCGGAGTGAGGAGAAGACCCAAGGGCATCCAGAGAGAGCAGAGGACAGAATGGCATGCAGTGAGAGGAGAGAAAAGAAGGTCATCTAGGGAGAGTAGAAAACAGAAGTGTATCCAGAGTGACGAGAAAATTGTCGGGCATCCAGAGAGAGGAGAAGACAGAAGAGCATCTAGAGAGAAGAGAACAGTAGAGCATCCAGAAAGAGCAGAGGACAGAAGTGCATCCAGAGAGATGAGAGAAGAAAAGGACATCCAGGTTGAGGAGAAGGCAGAAGGGCATCCAGAGATATGAGAGGACAGAAGGGCATCACGAGAGATTTGAGAACAGAAAGTCATCCAGTGAGAGGAGAAGACAGGACATCCAGAAAGAGGAGTGAACAGAAGGGCATCCAGAGAGAGCAGAATACTGAAGGACATCGAGAGAACGAGGAAGACAGAAGGGCATCCAGAGAGAGGAGAAGACAGCAATGTATCCAGGGTGAAGAGAGAATTAAAGGGTATCCAGAGAGAGGAGAAAACAGGAGGGCTTCTAGAGAGAGAAGAGAACTGAAGGGCATCCAGAAAAAAAAGAAGAGAGAAGGCCTTCAGATGGAGAAGTGGACAGACGTGCATAAGGAGAGAGAGGAGAGGACAAAAGGGCATCTAGGGAGAGAAGAGAACAGAAGGGCATCCAGAGAGAGAAGAAAACAGAAGGGCATTTGGAGAGAGGAAAAGACAGAAGGGCATCCAGAGACAGGAGGGGACAGAAGGGCATCTGAAAGAGAAGAGAACAGAAGGGCATCCAGGGAGAGGAGAGAACCCAAGGGGATCCAGAGAGAGAAGAGTACACAAGGGCATCCAGAGAGAGGAGAATACAGAAGAGAATCCAGAGAGAGGAGAGAACAGAAGGGTATCAAGAGTGATGAGAGGACAAAAGGACATCCTGAGAGAAGAGAGAAAAGAAGGGCATCCAGAGAGATGATAGAACTGGAGAGAATACAGAAAGAGGAGAGAACAGAAGCCCATCCAGAGAGAGCAGAAGACAGAAGGACATCCTGAGAGAAAAGGGGACTGAAGGGCATCCTTAGAGAGTAGAAGACAGAAGGGCATCCAGAGAGATAGAGGACAGAATTGCATCCAGTGAGAGGAGAAAACATAAGGTCATCTAGAAAGATGAAATGACAGAAGGGTATCCGGAGTGAGGAGAAAATTGTCAGGCATCCATAGAAAGGAGAAGACAGAAGGGCATCCAGAGAGAGGAGAAGACTGAAGGGTAACTAGAGAGAGGAGAGGAAAGAAGGGTATCCAGAGAGAGGAAAGAACAGAATGGATCCAGAAAGTGGAGAAACCAGAAGGACATCCAGAGAGAGGAGACAACAGAAGGGCATCCTGAGAGAGGAGAGACCAGAAGGGCATCCAGAGAGAGGAGAGGACAGAAGGCCATCAAGAGAGGAGAGAAGACAGAAAGGCATCTAGAAAGACGAGAGCACACAAGGGCATCCAGAGAGATGAGAGGAGAGAAGGTAATCAGGAGAGGAGAAAAGAGAAGGTCATGTAGAGAAAGGAGAGGAAAGAAGGGCATCCACATAAAATAGTACAGAAGGCCATCCAGAGGGAGGAGAATACAGAAGGACATCTAGATAGAGGATAGAACTGAAGGGCATCCAGAAAGAGGAGAGAACAGAAGGGCATCCAGAGAAGGAGAAGACAGAGCGAATCCAGAGAGAGGAGAGAACAGAAGGGCATCCAGAGAGAGGAGAGGACAGAAGAACATACAGTGAGAGGAGAGAACAGAAGGGCATCCAGAGAGAGAAGAAGACAGAAAAGAATCTAGAGTGAGGAGAGAATGGTAGGGTATCCAGAGAGAGGAGAACACAGAAAGGCATTGGAAGAGAGGAGAAGACAGAAGGGCATCCAGAGAGAGGAGATTACAGAAGGGCATCCAGAGAGAGGAATAGACAAAAAGGGAATCCAGAGAGGGGAGAGAACAGAAAAGCATCCAGAGAGAGGAGAAAACAGAAGGGCATCCAGAGAGAGTAGAGGACAGAATGGCATCCAGAGAGAGGAGAAGACTGAAGGCAATCCAGAGAGAGGAGAGAACAGAAGGGCATCCAGAGAGAGGAGAGAGCAGAAGGGCATCCAGAGAGAGGAGAAGACAGAGAGGCATCTGGAGAGAGGAGAGAAAAGAAGGGCATCCAGAAAAAGGAGAGAACAGAAGGGCATCCAAAGAGAGTAGAAGACAGAAGGGAATCCAGAGAGAGGAGATTACAGAAGGGAATCCAGAGAGAGGAGAGAACAAAAGGACATTCAGAGAGAGGAGAGAGCAGAAGGACATCCAGAGAGAGGAGAAGACAGATGGGCGTCTGTAAATAGGAGAAGAGAGGTGGCATCCAGATGGAAAAGAGGACCGAAGGGCATCCTGAGAGAAGAGAGGACAGAAGGGCATTCTGAAAGAGAAGAGAACAGAAAGGCATCCAGAGATAGTTGTGGACATTAGTGTATCTATAGATAGCAGAGAACAGAAGTGCATCGAGAAAGAGGAGAAGACAGAAGGGCATCAGGAGATAGGAGAATACAGAATTTCCTCCAGAGAGAGGAGGAGACAGAATTTCCTCCAGAGAGAAGACAGACCAAAGGGCATCCAGAGAGAGGAGAGGAAAGAAGGGCATCCACATAAAATAGTACAGAAGGCAATACAGAGAGATGAGAAGACAGAATGGCATCTAGATAGAGGAGAGAACAGAAGGGCATCCAGAAATAGGAGAGCAGAGAAGGGCATCCAGAGAAGAAGAAGAAGAGCAAATCCAGAGACAGGAGAGAACAGAAGGGCATTCGGAGAGAGGAGAGAACAGAAGGGCATCGGGAGAGAGGAGAAGAGAGAAGGTCATCCAAATAGAGGAGAGAAGAGAAATTCATCCAGAGAGAGAAGAAGACAGAAGGGCATCCAGAGAGAGGAGAGGATAAAACGGCATCCAGAGAGAGGAAAAGACAGATGGGAATCCAGAGAGAGGAGAAAACAGAAGGGCATCCAGAGAGAGGAGAGAGCAGGAAAGCATCCAGAAAGAGGAGAAAACAGAAGGGCATCCTTAGAGAGTAGAGAACAGAAGGGCATCCAGAGAGAGGAAAGTGCAGAAGGGTATCCAGAGAGAGGAGAAGACAGAAGGGCATCTTTAGAGAGGAGAAAACAGAAGTGTATCTAGAGAAAGGAGAAGAAGTAAGGGAAGCCCATGAGATGAGAGAACAGCAGGGCATACTGAGAGAGGAGAAGACAGAAGGGCATCCAGAGAGAGGAGAAGACCGAAGGCAATCCAGAGAGAGGAGAAAACAGAAGGGCATCAAGAGAGATGATAGAACAGAAAGGCATCCAGTGACAGGAGAGAGCAGAAATGCATCCGGAGAGAGGAGAGAACAGAAGAGCATTCAGTGAGAGGAGAGAGCAGAAGGGCATACAGAGAGAGAAGACAGATGGGCATCCAGAGAGAGGAGAGGACAGAAGGGCATCCGAGAGAGGTGAGAGCAGAAGGGCATCAAGAGAGAGAAGACAGATGGGCATCCAGAGGGAGGAGAGGACAGAAGGGCATCCAGAAAGAGGAGAGAACAGAAAGGGAATTCTAAGAGAGAACACAGAAGGTCATCCAAAGAGAGGAGCGAACAGAAATGCATCCAGAGAAAGGAGAAGACAGAAGGGCATCCAGAGATAGGAGAGTACAGAAAGGCATCCAGTGAGAGGAGAGTAAAGAAGGGCATCCAGAGAGAGCAGAGGATAGAAGGGATCCAGAGAGAGGAGAGAATAGAAAGCCATATATAGAGAGGAGAAGACAGAAGGGCATCCATGGAGAGGAGAGTTCAGAAGGGCATCCAGAAAGAGGAGAATACAGAAACGAATTCACAGACAGGAGAGAACTGAAGTGCATCCAGTGTGCGGAGAACACAAAAGCACAACCACAGAAAGGAGAGAACATAACGGCATCCAGAGAGCTGAGAGGACAGAAGGGCATGTAGAGATAGGAAAAAACAAAAGGAGATCCAGAGAGAGGAGAGAAGAGAAGGGCATCCAGAGAGAGAAGAAGACAGAAGGGCATCCCAAGAGAGGAGAAGACAGAAACTCATTCACAGAGAGAAGAGAACTGAAGGGCATCCAGAGAGAGGAGAAGACAAAAAGCAATCCAGAGAGAGGAGAGAACAGAAGGCCATCCAGAAAGAGGAGAAGAGAGAAGGGCATCAGGGATAGGAGAAGACAGAAGGGCATCCAGAAAGAGAAGAGGACAGAAGGGTCTCCAGAGAGAAAAGAAGGCAGAGGGAATCCAGAGAGAGGAGAGGAAAGTAGCACATCAACAGAAAAGAGTACAGAAGGCCATACAGAATGAGGAGAAAACAGAATGGCATTCAGAAACAGGTGAGAACAGAAGTGTATTCAGAGAGAAAAGAAGACAAAAGGAAATCTAGAGTGAGGAGATAATTGTAGGGCAACTAGAGGGAGGAGAAGACAAAAGGGGATCAGAAGAGAGGAGAGAAGAGAAGGGCATCCAGAGGGAGGAGAAGACAGAAGGGAATCCAGAGAGATGAGAGGACAGAAGGGCATTCATAGAGAGGAGAGACCAGAAGGGCATCCAGAGAGAGGAGAGAACAGAAGGGCATCCAGAGAGAGGAGAGACCAGAAGGGCATCCAGAGAGAGGAGAAGACAGAAGTGCATCCAGAGAGAGGAGAGAACAGAAGGGCATTCAGGGAAAGGAGAGAGCAGAAGGGCATCCAGAGAGAGGGGAAGACAGATGGGCATGCATAAATAGGAGAAGAGAGGTGGCTTCCATATGGAAAAGAGGACCGAAGGGCATCCTGAGAGAGGAGAGGATAGAAGTGCATTCAGAGAGAGAAGAGAACAGAAGGGCATCCAGAATGAGGAGAAGACAGAAGGGCATCAGGAGATAGGAGACTACAGAATTTCCTCCAGGCAGTGAAAAAGACAGAATTTCCTCCTGAGAGAAGACAGAGCAGAAGGGCATCCAGAGAGAGGAGAGGAAAGAAGGGCATTCACATAAAATAGTACAGAAGGCCATAAAGAAAGTGGAGAAGACAAAATGGCATCTACATAGAGGAAAGAACAGTAGGGCAACCAGAAAGAGGAGAGAAGATAAGGGCATCCAGAGTAGGAGAAGAAGAGTGAGTCCAGTGAGAGGAGAGAACAGAAGGGCATCGGGAGAGAGGAGAAGAGAGAAGGTAATCCAGAGATAGGAGAGGACAGAAATGCATCCAGAGAGAGAAGAAGACAGAATGGCATCCAGAGAGAGGAGAGGATAAAACGGCATCCAGAGAGAGGAGAAGACAGAAGGGCATCCAGAGAGAGGAGAGTTCAGAAGGGCATCCAGAGAGAGGAAAGGACACAAGAGCATGCAGAGAGATTAGAGAACAGAAAAGAATCCATAGAGAGAAGGGAACAGAACCACATCCAGAGAGATGAGAGAATAGAAGGTAATCAGGATGGGAAAAAAGAGAAGGGCATGTAGATAGAGGAGAATACAGAAAGGCATTCTTAGAGAGGTGAAAACAGAAGGGCAATCAGAAAGAGGAGAAGACAGAAGGGCAGCCAGAGAGATGAGAAGCCAGAAGGACATCCAGAGAGAGGAGAGGACAGAATAAAATCTAGAGAGAGGAGAGAACATTAGGGCATCCACAGAGAGGAGAAGACAGAAGGTCATCTATAAAGAGGAGAGAACAGAAGGCCATCCAGAGAGATGAGAAAACAGGAGAGAATCCATACAAAGAAGAGAAAAAAGGGCAACCAAAGATATGAGATAACAGAAGTGCATCCTGAGAAAGGAGAAGACAGAAGGGCATCCTCAGAGATGAGAGAACAGAAGGGCATCCAGAGAGATGAGAGAACAGAAGAGAAACCAGAAAGAGGAGAAAACAGAAGGGCATCCAGAGAGAGCAGAAGACTAAGGACATCCAGTGAAAGGAGAAGACTGAAGGGCATCCAGAGCGAGAGGAGGACAGAAGGGCATCCTGAGAGAGAAGACAGAAGAACATCCAGAGTGAGGAGAGGAAAGGAGGACATCCAGTGAGAGGAGAGAAAAGAAGGTCATCCAGAGAGAGGAGAGGATACAAAGGCAATTAGTAAGATGAGAGAACAGAAGATCATCCAGAGAGAGGAGAGAACAGATGGGCATCAAGAGAAAGGAGAAGACAGAATGGTATCCAGACATAGGAGAGAACAGAAGGGCATCAAGAGAGAGGAGAAGACAGAAGGTCATCCAGAGAGAGGAGAGGAGAGGAGAGGAGAGAAGAGGAGAGGAGAGGAGAGGAGAGGAGAGGAGAGGAGAGGAGAGGAGAGGAGAGGAGAGGAGAGGAGAGGAGAGGAGAGGAGAGAAGGGCATCCAGAGAGAAGAGAGGACAGAAGGACATGCAGAGAGAGGAGAGGACAGAAGGGCATCCAGAGAGAGGAGAGGAAAGAAGGGTATCCAGAGATAGGAGAGGACCGAAGGCAATCCAGAGAGAGGAGAGAACAGATATGCATCCAGAGAGAGGAGAAGACAAAAGGACATCCAGAGAGAGAGAGGAGAGGACAGAAGGGCATCCAGAGAAAAGAGAACAGAAGTGCATCCAGAGATAGTAGAAGACAGAAGGGCATCCAGAGAGAGGAGAAGACAGAAGGGCAACAAGAGAGAGGAGAGGAAAGAAGAGCATCCAGAGAGAGGAGAGAATAGAAGCCATCAGGAGAGTGGAGAAAACAAAAGAGAATCCAGAGAGAGGAGAGGACATAAGGGCATCCACAGAGAAGGGAAGACAGAAAGTAATCCAGAGAGAGGAGACAACAGAAAGGCATCCAGAGAGAAGAGAACAGAAGGCATCCAGAAAGTACAGAAAACAGAAGGGCATCCAGATAGAGGAGAGGCATCCAAAGAGAGAAGAAGATCGAAAGGAATTCAGAGAGAGTAGATGACAGAAGGGCATCCAAAGAGAGGAGAAGAAGAAGGGCATCCAGAGAAAGGATAATACAGAGGGCATCCAGAGACAGGAGAAGACATCAGAGCATCTGGAGAAAGCAGAGGACAGACGGGCATCCAGAGCAAAATAGAGGACAGAAGGGTATACAGAGGGAAGAGAAAACAGAAGGGCATCCAGAGCGAAGAGAAGACAGAAGGGCATCCAGAGATAGGAGTGGACAGAAGGGCATCCAGAGAGAGGACAGAACAGTAGGGCATCTGGAGAGAGGAGAGAACAGAAGGTCATCCAGAGAGTGGAGAGTACACAACGGCAATGAGAGAGATGAGAGAACAGAATATCATCCAGAGAGAGGAGAGAACAGAAGGGCATCAAGAGAGATGAGAGAACAGAAGATCATCCAGAGAGAAGAGAACAGAAGGGCATCCAGAGAGAGGAGAATACAGAAGGGCATCCAGAGAGATGAGAGGACAGAAGAGAATCTAGATAGAGGAGAAAACAGAAGGGCATTCAGAGAGAAGAGAAGACAGAAGTCCATCTAGAGAGAGGAGAGTACCCAAGGGCATCGAGAGAGATGAGAGAACAGAAGAGCATGAATAGAGAGAAGAGAAAATAGGAGCATCCACAGAGATGAGAGGAAAGAAAGGAATCTAAAGAGAGGAGAGAACAGAAAGGCCTCCAGACAGAGGAGTAAACAGTGGGGCATCCAGAGAGGGAAGACAGAAGTGCATTCAGAGAAAAATACAGAACAGAATGGCATCCAGAGAGTGGAGAGAACAGAAGGGCATCCAGTGGGAGGAGAAGACTGAAAGTAATCCAAAAAGGGGAGCGGACATAAGGACATCCAGAGAAAGAAGAGAACAGAAGGGCATCCAGAGATAGTAGAGAACAGAAGGGCATCCAGAGAGAGGAGAAGACAGAAAGGCATCCACAGAGAGGAGAGAACAGAAGGGCATCCAGAGAGAAGAGAATACAGAAGGGCATCCAGACAGAGGAGAGGAAACAGGGGCATCCAGAGTGATGAGAGTACAGAAAAGCATCCATAGAGAGAAGAGAACAGAAGCGTATTCAGAGAGATGAAGGACAGAAGGGAATATAGAGAGAGGAGAAAAGGGAAGGGCATGTATAGAGAGGAGAAGACAGAAAGGCATTCATAGAGAGGTGAAAACAGAAGGGCATCCAGAGAGAGGAGAGAACAGAATGACATCCAGAGAGAGGAGAGGACACAAAAGCATCCAGAGAGATGAGAGTACAGAAGATCTTCCAGAGAGAGGAGAGAACAGAAGGGCATGCAGAGAGATGAGTGAACAGAAGATCATCCACAGACAGAAGAGAACAGAAGGGCATCCAGAGAAATGATACAACAGAAGAGAATCTAGAGAGAGGAGAGGACAGAAAGGCATCCAGAGAGTGGAGAGGACAGAAGAAAATCTAGAGAAAGCAGAGAACAGAAGGGCATCCAGAGAGATGAGAAAACAGGAGAGGATCCATAGAGAGAAGAGACAAACATGGCAACCCGAGATATGAGAGGACAGAAGGGCATCCAGAGGGAGGAGAGGACAGAAGGGCATCCAGAGAGAGGAGAGAACAGAAGGGCATCCACAGAGAGGAGAAGATACAAGGGCATCCAGAGAGAGGAGAGATCAGAAAGGCATCCAGAAATAGGATAAAAGAGAAGGGCATCCAGAGATATGAGAGTACAGAAGGGCATCCAGAGGGAGGAGAAGACAGAAATGCATCCAGAAATAGAGGAGAACAGAAGGTCATCCGGAGAGAGGAGAGTACCGAATTGCATCCAGAGAGAGAAGAAGACACAATGGCAATTAGAGAGATGAGAGAACAGAATATCATCCAGAGAGAGGAGAGAACAGAAGGGCATCCAGAGATATGAGAGAAGAGAAGATCATACAGAGATAGAAGAGAACAGAAGGGCATCCAGAGAGAGGAGAAGAAAGAAGTGCATCCGGAGAGAGGAGAGAACAAAAGGGCATCCAAAGAGATGAGAAAACAGGAGAGCATCCATAGAGAGAAGAGAAAAAAGGGCAACCAGAGATATGAGAGGACAGAAGGGAATCCAGAGAGGGAAATGTACAGAAGGCCATCCAGAGAGAGGAGAGGACAGAATGGCATCCAGAGAGAGGAGAGGACATAAGGGCATCCATGGAGAGGAGAGAACAGAAGGGAATCCAGAGAGAGGAGAGGACAGAAGGGCATCCAGAAAGAGGAGAGGACAGAAGGGCACCCAGAGAGAGGAGAGGACAGAAGAGCATCCAGAGAGAGGAGTAGACAGAAGGGAATACAGAGAGATGAGAGAACAGAAGGGCATCCAGAGAGAGGAGAAGACAGAAGGGCATCCAGAGAGAGAAGAGGACAGAAGGGCATCCCGAGAGAGGAGAAAAGTGAAGGGCATCCAGAGAGAGGAGAAGACAGACTGGCATTCAGGTTGAGGAGAGTACAGAAAGTCATCCGGAGTGAGGAGATGACAGAAGGGAATCCAGAGAGAGATGACAGAAGGGCATCCATAGACAGGAAAGGAAAGAAGGGCATCCAGAGAGAGGAGAGACCAGAAGGGCATCCAGAGAGAGGAAAGACCAGAAGGGCATCCAGAGAGAGGAGGGACCAGAAGTGCATCCAGAGAGAGGAGAGTACTGAAAAGCATCCACAGAGAGGTTAGAACAGAAGAGCATACGGAGAGAGGAGAGAACAGAAGGGCATCCAAAGAGAGGAGAGTACAGGAGGACATCCAGAGAGAAGAGTAGACATAAGGGCATCCAGAGAGAGGAGAGTACAAAAAGGCAACCAGAAAGACGAGAGGACAGAAGGGAATCCTTATAGAGGAGAGGACAGAAGGGCATCCAGAGAGAGGAGAGGACAGAAAGGCATCCAGAGTGAGGAGAGGACAGAAGGGCATCCACAGAGAGGAGAAGACAGAAGGTCATCCAGAGAGAGGATAGGACAGAAGGGCATCCAAAGAGAGGAGAAGATGTAGGGCATCCAGAGAAAGGATAGGACAGAGGGCATCCGGAGACAGGAGAAGACAGAAAGGCATCCCGAGAGAGGAGAAGACAGAAGGACATCGAGAGTGAAAGTCAGGACAGAAGGGTATCCACGGAGAGGAGAGAACAGAAGGGCATCCCGAGAGAGGAGAGAACAGAAGAGCATCCAGAGAGATGAGCGGACAGAAGGCCATCAAAAGAGAAGAGAAGACAGAAGGGCATCCCGACTGAGTAGAGCACACCACGGCATCCAGAGAGATGAGAGAACAGTAGAGCATCCGTAGAGAGAAAAGAACAGAAGTGCATCCAGAGAGATGAGAGGTCAGAAGAGAATCTAGACAGAGGAGAGAACAGAAGGGCATCAAGAGAGATGAGAAAACAGGAGAGGATCCACAGAGAGAAGAGACAAACATGGCAACCCGAGATATGAGAGGACAGAAGGGAATCCATGGAGAGGAGAGGACAGAAGGGCATCCAGAGAGAGGAGAGGACAGAAGGGTACCCAGAGAGAGGAGAGGACAGAAGGGCATCCAGGGGGAGGAGTAGACAGAATGGCATCCAGAGAGAGGAGAGAACAGAAGGGCATCCAGAGAGAGGAGAAGACAGAAGGCCATCAAAAGAGAAGAGAAGACAGAAGGGCATCCCGACAGAGGAGAGGACACCAGGGCATCCAGAGAGATGAGAGAACAGTAGAGCATCCATAGAGAGAAGAGAACAGAAGCGCATCCAGAGAGATGAGAGGACGGAAGGGAATCTATAGAGAGGAGAATATAAAAGCGCATGTAGAGAGAGGAGAAAACAGAGAGGCCTTCATAAAGAGGTGAAAACAGAAGGGCATCCAGAGAGAGGAGAAGACAGTAGGGCAGCCATAGAGATGAGAAGACAGAAGGTCATCCAGAGAGAAGAGAGGAAAGAAGAAAATCTAGAGAGAGGAGAGAACAGTAGGGCATCCAGAGAGAGGAGAAAATAGATGGTCATCAAGAGAGGGGAGAGGACAGAAGGGTATCCAGAGAGATGAGAAAATGGGAGAGGATCCATAGGGAGGAAAAAAATGGCAACCAGAGGTATGAGAGGACAGAATGGAATCCAGAGAGAGAGAGTGGACAGAATTGAATCCAGAAAGAGGAGAGGACAGAAGAGAAACCAGAAAGAGGAGATAACAGAAGGGTATCCAGAGAGAGCAGAAGACTAAGGACATCCAGTGAGAGGAGAAGACTGAAAGGCATTGAGAGAGAGAAGAGGACAGAAGGGCATCCTGATAGTGAAGAGAGAATGGCATCCAGAGAGCGGAGAGGACAGAATGGCATCCAGTGAGAGGAGAGAACAGAAGGTCATCCAGAGAGAGTAGAGGACACAATGGCAATTAGAGAGATAAGAGAAGAGAAGATCATCCAGAGAGAGGATAGAACAGAAGGGCATGCAGAGAAATGAGAGAACAGAAGATTATCCAGATAGAGAAGAGAACTGAAGGGCATCCAGAGTGATGAGAGGAGAGAAGAATATCTAGAGTGATTAGAGAACAGAAGGGCATCCAGAGAAAGGAGAAGACAGAAAGCCATCCAGAGAGAGAAGAGAATAGAAGGCCATCCAGAGAGAGGAATAGACAGAAGGGCATCCAGAGAGAGGAGCGAACACAAGGGCAACCGGAGAAATTAGAGTACAAAAGGCACCCAGAGTGAGGAGAGAACAAAAGGGCATCAAGAGAGAGGAGAAGAAAGAGGGTCATCCAGACAAAGGAGAGAACAGAAGGGCATCCAGAGAGAGTAAAAGACAGAAGGGCATCAAGAGAGAGGAGAGGACATAAGAGCATCCAGAGAGAGGAGAGTACATAAGGGCATCCAGAGTGAGGAGGGAAAAGAAGGGCATCCACAGAGAGGAGAAGATACAAGGGCATCCAGAGTGAGGAGAGGACAGAAAGGCATCTAGAAGAGGAGATAACAGAAAGGCATCCTGAGAGAGGAGATGACAGAAGGTCATCCAGAGAGAGGAAAGGAAAGAAGGGTACACAGAGAGAGAAGAGAAAAGAAGGAAATACCAAGAAAAGATAGAACAGGAGAGCATCCATAAAGACAATCAAAAGGGCAACCAGAGATATGAGAGGACAGAAGGGCATCCAGAAACAGGAGAAGACAGAGGGGCATCCAGAGTGAGGAGAGGACAGAAAGGCATCCTGAGAGAGGAGAGAACATATGGGCATCCAGAGAGAGGAGAAGACAGAAGGGCATCCAGAAAGAGGAGAGGAAGAAGGGTATCCAGAGAGAGGAGAGAACAGAAAGGCATCCAGAGATAGGATAAGAGAGAAGGGCATCCAGAGATATGAGAGGACAGAATGGCATCCAGAGGGAGGAGAAGACAGAAATGCAGCTAGAGAAAGAAGAGATCAGAAGGTCATTGGGAGAGAGGAGCAAACAGAATTGCATCCAGAGAGAGGAGAAGACACAGTGGCAATTACAGAGATGAGAGAACAGAAGGGCATCCAGAGAGATGAGAGAATAGAAGATCATACAGAGATAGAAGAGAACAGAAGGGCATCCAGAGAGAGGAGAAGACAGAAGGGCATCCAGAGAGAGGAGAGAACAGAAGGGCATCCAGAGAGATGAGAAAACAGGAGAGCATCCATAGAGAGAAGAGAAAAAAAGGGCAACCAGAGATATAAGAGGACAGAAGGGAATCCAGAGAGAGAAATGTACAGAAGGGCATCCAGAGAGAGGAGAGGACAGAATGGCATCCAGAGAGAGAAGAGGACATAAGGGCATCCATAGAGAAGAGAGAACAGAAGGGGATCCAGAGAGAGAAGAGGACAGAAGGGCATCCAGAGAGAGGAGAGAACAGAAGGGAATCCAGAGAGAGAAATGTACAGAAGGGCATCCAGAGAGAGGAGAGGACAGAATGGCATCCAGAGAGAGGAGAGAACAGAAGGGTATCCATGGAGAAGAGAGAACAGAAGGGCATCCAGAGAGAGTAGAGAACAGAAGGGCATCCGGAGAGATGAGAGAACAGAAGGGAATCTAAAGAGAGGAGAGAACACAAGTGCATCCAGAGAGAGGAGAGATCAGAAGAGAATCCATAGAGAGAAGAGATCAGAAGGGCATCCATAGAGATGGGAGTACAGAAGAGAATCTAGAGATAGGAGAGAACAGAAGGGCATCAAGAGAGATGAGTGAATAGAAGATCATCCAAAGGGAGAAGGTTACAGAAGTACATCCAGAGAGAGAGGACAGAAGAGAATATAGAGAGTGAAGAGAACAGAATTTCATGTAGAGAGATGAGAATACAGAAGGGCATCCATACAGAGGTAAAAACAGAAGGGCATCCAGAAATAGGAGAAGAGAGAAGGGCTTCCAGAGAGATGAGAGGACAGAAGGGAATCTAGAGAGAGGAGAAAAGAGAAGGGCATGTATAGAGAGGAGAAGACAGAAGGCATTCATAGAGAGGTGAAAACAGAAGGGCATCCAGAGAGAGGAGAGAACAGAATGGCATCCAGAGAGAAGAGAGGACACAAGGCCATCCAGAGAGATGAGAGTACAGAAGATCTCCCAGAGAGAGGACATAACAGAAGGGCATGCAGAGAGATGATAGGACAGAAGAAAATCTAGAGAGATGAGAAAACAGAAGGGAATCCAGAGAGTTTAGAGGATAGAAGAAATCTAGAGAGATGAGAGAACAGAAGGGTATCCAGAGACAGGAGAAGACAGAAGATTATTCAGAGAGAGGAGACAACAGAAGGGCATCCAGAGAGATGAGAAAACAGGAGAGGATCCATAGAAAGGAGAAAAAAAGAGCAACGAGAGGTATTGGAGTTCAGAAGGGAATCAAGAGAGAGGAGAAGACAAAAGGGCATCTAAAGAAAGGAAAGAAAAGGAAAGAAGGGCATCCAGAGAGAGGAGAGAACAGAAGGGAATCTAGAGAGAGGAGAGACCAGAAGCACATCCAGTGAAAGGAAAGTACTGAAGGGTATCCACAGAGAGGTTAGAACAGAAGAGCATCAGGATTGGGGAGAGAACAGATGGACATCCAAGAGAGTAGAGGACAGAAGGGCATTCAGAGAGAAGAGAAGACAGAAGGGCATCCTGAGAGAGGATAGGACAAAAAGACACCCAGAGAGATGAGAGGACAGAACGGAATCCATATAGAAGAGAAGACAGAAGGACATCCAGAGAGAGGATAGTACAGAAGTGCTTCCAGAGAGAGGAGAAAGCAGAAAGACATCCAAAGAGAGGAAAAGGTGAAAGACATCCAGAGACAGGAGAGGACAGAAATGCATCCAGAAAGAAGAGAACAGAAGTGCATCAGGAGATAAGAGAAGAAAGAAGGGCATCCAGAGAGAGGAGAGCAAAGAACGGCATCCAAAAAAAAATAGTACAGAAGGCCATACAGAGAGAGGAGAAGACAGAAGGGCATCTAGATAGAGGAAACAACAGAAGGGCATCCAGAAAGAGGAGAGAAATAAAGGGCATCCAGATAAAGAGAAGACAGAAGCGAATCTAGAGAGAGGAGAGAGCAGAAGGGCATTCAGAGAGAGGAGAGAACAGATGGGCATCGGGAGAGAGGAGAAGACAGAAGGTCATTCAGAGAGAGGAGAGACCAGAAGGGCATCCAATGTTAGGGGAGAACAGAAGGGAATCCAGAGAGAGGAGAAACCAAAAAAGCATCCCGAGAGAGGGGAAGACAGAAGGGCATACAAAGTGAGGAGAGATCAGAAGGGCACTTGTAGAGTGAAAAATTATAAAGGCCATTTTATGAAATATGGGTAGATTTTTCGCCTTACAGAACATGGAACTGAAAATAAGATTTCCAGGTGAAGGACACTTGCTGGATTACATTCCTCAAGCCTCGCCCAAGGCAGGAAGACACATTCCTGACCACAGATAGTAGATGCTGCCACCTAGGTGGGGTTATAGCAGGAAGAAGCAAAGATAGTTAATCTGAAATAGTTGGTAAATTGCAGGATAGGACACAATAGCATGATGAAACCACACTTTTGAGAAAAATGAGTGTGCAGAGTGATTTCACACGACTCTAGATCATTTGGGCTAGATTCCTCTGAAAAGTTCCACTGTTATTGGTTACCCCTCCCTTGGTCTTCCCAGTGCTATGTTGAAAATTTGTAAAACAACCAATCATGTGTAACCACGCAAAAATACAACCATTCATGTGTAAGTGCGCAAAAGTGCAACCATTCTTGTGTAAGCTAGTGAAAATGCCTTTCTTTCCCCACCCCATGCTATAAAAGACACTTTAACCCACCACTCGGGGCCAAAATCTTTGCTCTTGGAGCTAAGGAGCTTGTCGTTATGACCGCCTGCTTACTTCACTAATAAAGCTTCAGCTGATTGCATCCAGGTATGGTTTCTTGTGATCTTTGGGTGGTCGAGATTTCCGGAGGATTGAGGAAGGGTCTCCTGAGTATGGGGGTCTTCACATTCAGAGAGAGGAGGGACAGAAAGACATCGGGAGATAGGAGAAGACAGAAGGGCATCCAGAGATAGGAGAGCAAAGAAGGGCATCCACATCAAATAGTACAGAAGGCCATACAGAGAGAGGAGAAGACAGAAGGACATCTAGATAGAGGAGAGAACAGAAGGGCATCCAGAAAGAGGAGAGAACAGAAGGGCATCCAGAAAAGCAGAAGACAGAAACAAATCCAGAGAGAGGAGAGAACAGAAGGGCATTCGGAGAGAGGAGAGAACAGAAGAGCATCGAGGGAGAGGAGTAGAAGGAAGGTCATCCAGAGAGAGAAGATGACATAAGGGCATCAAGAGAAAGGAAAATAAAAATACGGAATGCAGAGAGAGGAGAGAACAGAAGTGCATCCTGAGACAGGAGATGACAGAAGGGTATGCAGAGAGAGAAGAGAACAGAAGGGCATCTAGAAAGAGGAGAGAATAGAAGGGCATCCAAAGAAGGAGAAGACAGAAAGGCATCCAGAGAGAGGAGAGGACAGAATGACATCCCAAGAGAAGAGAGAACAGAAGGGCATCCAGAGAGAGGAGAGAGCTGAAGGGCATCCAGAGAGAGGAGAAAACATAAGATCATCCAGAGAAAGTAGAGGACAGAAGTTTATCCAGAGAGAGAAGAGAACAGAAGAGCATCTAGAGAGAGCAGAGAACAGATGGGCATCCAGAAAGAGGAGAAGACAGAAGGGCATCAGGAGAGAGGAGAAGACAGAAGGGTATCCAGAGAGAGGAGAGCAAAGAAGGGCATCCAAATAAATTTGCACAGAAGGCCATACAGAGAAAGGAGAAGAAAGAAAGGCATCTAGATAGACAAGAGAACAGAAGGGCATCCATAAAGAGGAAAAAACAGAAGGGCATCCAGAGAAGGAGAAGACAGAAGCGAATCCAGAGAGAGGAGAGAACAGAAGGGCATTCGGAGCGAGGAGAGAACAGAAGGTCATCTGGAGAGATCAGAAGACAGAAGGTCATCCAGAGAGAGTAGATGAGAGAAGGGCATCCAGAGAGAGGAAAAGAAAAATAGGGAATGCAGAGAGAGGAGAGAACAGAAGTGCATTCTGAGAGAGGAAATGACAGAAGGATATGCAGAGAGAGGAGAGAACAGTAGGGCATCCAGAAAGAGGACAGAACAGAAGGGCATCAAGAGAGGAGAAGACAGAAGGGAGTCCAGAGAGAGGAGAGGACAGAAAGACATCCTGAAAGAAGAGAGAACAGAAGGGCTTCCAGACAGAGGAGAAGACAGAAGGGAATCCAGAGAGAGTAGAGGACAGATGTTCATCCAGAGAGATGAGAGAACAGAAGGACATCCAGAGAGTGGAGAAAACAGAAGGGCTTCAAGAGAGAGGAGAGAACAGAAAGGCATCCAGAAAAAGGAGAAGAGAGGAGTCATCCAGTTGGAGAAGAGATTGGACGGATATCCTGAGAGAGGAGAGGACAAAAGGCATTCGGGGAGAGAAGAGAACAGAAGGGCATCCAGAGACAGGAGAAGACAGAATGGAATCCAGAGAGAGGAGAGGACAGAAAGACATCCCGAGAGATGAGAGAAAAGGAGAGAATGCAGATAGAGGAGTAAACACAAGCCCATCCAGAGACAGCAGAAGACTGAAGGACATTCAGAGAGAGAAGAGGACTGAAGGGCATCCTGAGAGAGAAGTAGACTGACAGGCATCCAGAGAGAGGAGAAGACAGTATGGCATCCAGTGTGAGGAGAGAACAGAAGGGCATCCAATGTTAGGGGAGAACAGAAGGGAATCCAGAGAGAGGAGAAGACAGAAGGGAAGACGGAGAGAGGAGAGGACAGAAGGGCATTCGGAGAGAGGAGAATTCATAAGGGCATCCAGAGTGAGGAGAGGACAGACAGGCATACGGAAAGAGAAGAGAACAGAAGGGCATCCAGAGAGAGGACAGAACAAAAGGGCATCCAGGCAGAAGAGGACAGAAAAGGATTGAGAAAGAGGAGAGAACAGAAGGGCATCCAGTGAAGGAGAAGACAGAAGCGAATCAAGAGAGAGGAGAGAACAGAAGGGCATTTAGAGAGAGGAGAGAAAAGATGGGAATCAGAAGAGAGGAGAAAACAGAAGGTCATCTAGAAAGAGGACATGACAGAAGGGCATCCAGAGAGGGTAAAATAAATAGGGATCCAGAAAGAAGAGAGAACAGAAGTGCATCCAGAGAGAGGAGAAGACAGAAGGGAATACAAAGAGAGGAGAGAACAGGAGGGCATCCAGATAGTAGAGCGAGAAGAAGGGCATCCAGGGAGAGGAGAAAACAGAAAGCCATCCAGAGAGAGGAGAGTACAGAAGGGCATCCATAAAGAGGAGAGAACAGAAGGGCATCAAGAGAGAGGAGAAGACATACCATAATCCAGAGAGAGGAGAGAACATAAGGGCATCCAGAGAAAGGAGACAGTAGAAGGGCGTCCAGAGAGAGGAGAAGACAGTAGGTCATCCACAGAGAGGAGAGAACAGAAGGGCATCCAGAGAGACGAGAGATCAGAAGGGCATCCAGAGAGAGGAGAAGACAGAAAGGCATCCAGAAAGAGGAGAAGAAGGAAGGGCATCAGGAGATAGGAGAAGACAGAAAGGAATCCAGAGAGAGGAGAGTAAAGAAGAGCATCCACATAAAATAGTACAGAAGGCCATACAGAGAGAGCAGAAGACAGAAGGGCATCTTGACAGAGGAGAGAACAGAAGGGCATCCAGAAAGAGGAGAGAACAGAAGGCCATTAAGAGAAAGAGAAGACATAAAAGAATCCAGATAGAGGAGAGAACAGAAGGGCATTTGGAGAGACAAGAGAGCAGAAGGGCATCCAGAGAGAGGAGAAGACAGAAGGGCATCCAGAGAATGAGAAGACAGAATCGAATCAAGAAAGAGGAGAGAACAGAAGGGCATTCAGAGAGAGGAGATAACAGATGGGCATTGGAAGAGTGGAGAAGACAAGGTCATTGAGAGAGAGGAGATGACAGAAGGGCACCCAGAGAGAGGAAAAGAAAAATAGGGAATCCAGAAAGAGGAGAGAACAAAAGTTCATCCAGAGAGAGAAGACAGAAGGGAATCCAGAGAGAGGAGAGGATAGAACGGCATCCATAGAGAAGAGAAGACAGAAAAGAATCCAGAGAGAGGAGAGAACAGAAGGGCATCCAGAGAAAAGAGGGACCAGAAGGGCATCCAGAGAGAGGAGAAGACAGAAGGGCATCCGGAGAAAGGAGAGAACAGAAGGGCATCCAGAAAGACGAGAGTACACAAGTCATAAAGAGAGAGGAGAAGACAGAAGGGATTCCAGAGAGAGGAGAGGACAGAAGGGAATCCAGAGATAAGAGAGAGTAGAAGGGCATCCACAGAAAGGAGAAGACAGTACGGCATCTGGAGGGAGGAGAGAACAGAAGAGCATCCAGAGAGAGGAGAGAGCAGAAGAGAATACAGAGAGAGGAGAAGACAGAATGGAATCAAGAAAGAGGAGAAGACAGAAGGGCATCAGGAGATAGGAGAAGAGAGCAGGGAATCCAGAGAGAGGAGAGGAAAGAAGGGCATCCAAATAAAATAGTACAGAAGGCCATACAGAGAGAGGAGAAGACTGAAGGGAATCTAGAGAGATGAGAGGACAGAAGGGCATCCAGAGAGAGCAGAGGACAGAAGGGCATCCAGAGAGAGGAGAGCACAGATGCATCCAGAGAGAATAGAGGACAGAAGGGCATCTAGAGAGAGGAGTGAAGAGAAGGGCATCCAGCGAGGAGAAGAAGACAAAAAGGGAATGCAGAGAGAAGAGACAACAGAAGGGCATCCAGAGAGAGGAGAGGACAGAAAGGCATCCAGAGAGAGGTGAGGAAAGAAGGGCATCTAGAGAGAGGAGACTGAAGAAGGGCATCCAGAGAGAGGAGAGGAAAGAAGGGATCCAGAGAGAGGAGAGAACAGAAAGCCATCCAGAGAGAGAAGGCAGAAGTGCATCCATTGAGAGGAGAGGTCAGAAGAGCATCCAGATAGAGGAGAGAAGAGAAGGGAAACGAGATAGGAGAAGACAGAAACACATCCAGAGAGGGGAGAACAGAAGGGCATCCAGAGAGCAGAGAAGACAGAAGGGTATCCAGAGAGAGGAGAGGACTGAAGGGCATCCAGAGAGAGGAGAGCACAGAAGGGTATCCCAAGAGAGGAGAGAACAGAGAGGCATCCAGAGAGAATAGAGGACAGAAGGACATCTAGAGAGAGGAGAGAAGAGAAGAGCATCCAGCGAGAGGAGAAGACAAAAAGAAATTCCAGAGAGGAGAGAACAGAAGGCCATCTAGAGAGAGGAGAGGACAGAAGTGCATCCAGATAGAGGAGAGAACAGAAGGGCATCCAGAGAGAGGAGTGTGAAGAAGGGCATCCAGAGAGAGGAGAGGCCAGAAGGGAGCCAGAGAGAGGAGAGAACAGAAAGCCAACTAGAGAGAAGAGGAGACAGAACGGCATCCATGGATAGGAGATGTCAGTAGGGCATCCAGAGAGAGGAGAGAACAGAAGGGCATCTAGAGGTAGGAGAAGACAGAAACACATCCACAGAGAGGGGAGAAATGAAGGGCATCCATAGCACAGAAAAGACTAAAGTTCATCCAGGGAGAGTAGAGAGTAGAACGGTATCCAGAGAGCGGAGAAGACAGAAGAACATCCAGAGATAGGAGAGAACATAAGGGCATCCAGAGAGGTTACAGGACAGAAGGGCATGTAGAGAGAGTAGAGACCAGAAGGGTATCCTAAAATAGAAGGAGACAGAAGCGCATTGAGAGATAGGAGAAGACAGAAGGGCTTCCAGAGAGAGGAGTTGACAGAATGGCCTCCAGAGAGAAGACGGAAAAGAAGCACATCCAGAGATAGAAGACGTCAGAAGGGCATCCAGATAAAAAAGTAAAGAAGTCCATACAGAAAGAGTAGAAGACAGAAGGGCATCTAGATAGAGAAGAGAACAGAAAGGCATCTAGAGAGAGGAGAGGACAGAAGGGCATCCAGAGAGAGGAGTGTGAAGAAGGGCATCCAGAGAGTGGAGAGGACAGAAGGGATCCAGATAGAGGAGAGAACAGAAAGCCAACCTGAGAGAAGAGAAGACAGAAGGGCATCCATGGATAGGAGATGTCAGAAAGGCATCCAGAGAGAGGATAGAACAGAAGGGCGTCTAGAGAGAGGAGAAGACAGAAACACATCCACAGGGAGTGGAGAACTGAAGGGCATCCAGAGCGCAGAGAAGACAGAAGTTCATCCAGGGAGTGTAGAGAGTAGAATGGTATCCAGAGAGCGAAGAAGACAGAAGAACATGAAGAGATAGGAGAGAACATAAGGGCATCCAGAGAGGATAGAGGACAGAAGGGCATGTAGAGAGAGTAAAGAGCAGAAAGGTATCCAGAAATAGGAGGAGACAGAAGGGTATTTGGAGATAGGAGAAGACAGAAGGTCTTCCAGAGAGAGGAATTGACAGAATGGCCTCCAGAGAGAAGTGGGAAAAGAAGGGCATTTAGAGAGAGAAGAGCTCAGAAGGGCATCCAGAGAAAAGAGTAAAGAAGGCCATACAGCAAGAGGAGAAGACAGAAAGGCATCTAGATAGA
>NW_023044981.1:172186-234059 GCF_011762505.2 Arvicanthis niloticus
AACAAAATGGCATCCATAGAGAGGGGAAAACAGAAGGGCATGCCGAGAGAAAAGAGGAAGAAATGGCATCCATAGAGAGAAGAGAACACAAGGGCATCCAGATAGAGAAGAGAACAGAAGGGCATAAAGAGAGAAGAGAGGACAAAAGGGTATCCAGAGAGAGGAGAGGAAAAAAGGGCATCCAGGGAGAAGAGAAGACTGAAGGGAATTGAGAGAATCGAGAGAATCGAGAGAATCGAGAGAACTGAATGGCATAAAGAGAGAAGAGAAGACAGAAGGGCAACTAGAGAGAGGAGAGGACAGAAGGGCATAAAGAGAGAGGAGAGCACAAAAGGGAATCCAGAGAGAGGAGAGAACAGAAGGGAATCCAAAAAGAGGAGAGAACAGAAGGGCATACAGAGAGAGGAGAGGACAGAAGGCCATCCAGAGAGAGGAGAGAACAGAAGGGCATTCAGAGAGAGGAGAGAGTATTAAGGAATCCAGAGAGAGTAAAAGTCAGAAGGGAATCCAAAGATAGGAGAGAACAGAAGGGCATCCAAAGAAAGGAGAAGACAGAAGGGCATCTAGAGAGAGGAGAGGACAGAAGGACATCCCAAAAAAAGAGAGAACAGAAGGGCATCTAGAGAGAAGAGAGTACAGGAGAGAATACAGAAAGAGGAGAGAACAGAAGCCCATCCAGAAAGAGCAGGAGAATGAAAAACTTCCAGAGAGAGAAGACTACCGAAGGGCATCTGGAGAGAGGATAAGACAGAAGGGCATCCAGAGAGAGGAGAGGACAGAATGGCATCCAGTGAAAAGAGAGAACAGAAGGGCATCTAGAGAGAGGAGAAGACAGAAGTATATCCAGAGTGAGGAGAAAATTATCAGGCATACAGAGAGAGAAGAAGACTGAAGGGCATGAAGAGAATCGAAAGAACAGAAGGGCATAGGGAAAGAGGAGAAGACAGAAGGGCATCCAGAGAGAGGAGAGAATAGATGGGCATCCAGAGAGAGGAGAGCACAAAAGGGAATCCAGAGAGAGGAGAGAACAGAAGGATATCCAGAGAGAATAGAGGACACATGGGTATCTTGAGAGAGGAGAGATGAGAAGCACATGCAGAGAGAGGAGAAGACAAAAAGGGAATCCAGAGAGAGGAGAGAACAATAGGGCATCCATAGTGAGGAGAGGACTGAAGGGCATCCAGAGAGAGGAAAGGACAGAAGGGCATCCAGACAGAGGAGAGGACAGAATGACATCCATGGAGAAGAGAGTACAGAAGGGATCCAGAGAGAGGAGAGAACAGACATCCATCCAGAGAGAGGAGAGGACTGAAGGGCATCCAGAGAGAGGAGAGGACAGAAGGGCATCCAGAAAGAGGAGAGAACAGAAGGGCATCCATTGAGAGGAGAGGTCAGAAGTGCATCCAAAGAGAGTAAAGGACAGACGGGCATCCAGAGAGCAGAGAAGACAGAAGGGCATCCATAGAGAGTTGAGAATAGAACGGTATCCAGAGAGCAGAGAAGACAGAAGGGCATCCAGAGAAAGGAGAAGACAGAGGGCATCCAGTGAGAATAGGAAACAAAAAGGCATCAAGAAAGAGGAGAGAACAGAAGTGAATCCAGAGAGAGAAAAAGAGAGAATGGCATTCAGAGAAAGGAGAGAACATAAGTGCAGCCAGAGAGCGGAGAAGACAGAACGCATCCATAGCGAGGAGATTACAGAAGGGCATCCAGAGACAAGAGAGAAAAGAAGGGCATCCAGATTGAGATGAGCACAGAAGGGCATCCAGAGCGAAGAGAACAGAAGGGCATCCATAGAGAGGAGAGTAAAGATGGGCACACAGAGAGAGGAGAGAAGAGAAGGCCATCCAGAAAGATAAGAGAACAAAAGGGCATCCAGGAAGAGGAGATGACAGAAGGGCATCCACCTATTGGGAAGAACAGAAGAGCATCGAGGGAGAGGAGACAACATAAGGGCATCCAAAGAGAGGAGAGAACAGAAGGGCATCTGGAGAGAGAAAAAGACAAAAGGGCATCCAGAGAGATTGGAGGACAGAAGAGAATATATAGAGAGAAGAGAACAGATGGGAAACCAGAGATATGAGAGGACAGAAGGGAATCCAGAAAGAGGAGAGGACACTAGGGCATCCAGAGAGAGGAGCTGACAGTAGGGTTTCTGGAGAAAGGAGAGAACAGAAGGCCATCCAGAGAGAGGAGAAGACAGAAGGGCATCCAAAGAGCGGAGAGTAAAGAAGGGCATCCAGAGAGACGAGAATACAGAAAGGCCTCCAGAGAGAAGGGAGACAGAAAAGCATCAGATGAGAGAAAAAAAACAAAAGGGCATCAAAAGAGAGAAGATGACAGAAGGGCATCCAGAGAAAGGAAAAGACAGAAGGGCATAGAGAGAGAGGACACAAGGGCATCAAGAGAGATTAGAGAACAGAGGATCATCCAGAGAGAGAAGAGAACAGAAGGGCATCCAGAGAGAGGAGAAGACAGAAGGGCATCCAAAGAGAAGAGAGGACAGAAATGGCATCCAAAGAGAAGAGAGGACAGAAATGGCATCCAGAGAGAGAAGAGAACACAAGGGCATCCAGATAGAGGAGAGAACAGAAGGGCATACAGAGAGAGGAGAGAACACTAGGGTATCCAATGAGAGGAGAGGAAAAAAGGGCATCCAGTGAGAGGAGAGAACAGAAGGACGTCACAAAAGAAGAGAGAACAGAAGGGCATCCAGAGAGATGAGAGTACAGGAGAAAATCCAGAAAGAGGAGAGCACAGAAGCCCATCCAGAGAGAGCAGAGGACATTCAGAGAGAGAAGAAGAGAGAAGGGCATCTGGAGAGAGGAGAAGACAGAAGGGCATCCAGAGAGAGGAGAGGACAGAATGGCATCCAGTGAGAGGAGAAATAAGAAGGGCATCTAGAGAGAGGAGAAAACAGAAGGATATCCAGAGTGAGGAGAAAATTGTTGGGTAGCCAGATGGACGAGAATACTGAGGAACATGGTGAGATTCGAGAGAACAGAAGGGCATAGGGGGAGAGGAGAAGACAGAAGTGCATCCAGAGAGTGGAGAGGACAGAAGGGCCTCCAGAGAGAGGAGAGAACAGAAGGGCTTCCAGAGAGAGGAGAGTACAAAAGGGATCCAGAGAGTTGAGAGTACAGAAAGCTATCCAGAGAGAGGAGAGGACAGAAGGGCATCCAGAGTGAAAAGAGGAGAGAAGGGCATCCAGGGAGAGAAGCAAACAGAAGGGCATCCAAAGGGATGAAAGGACAGAAGAGAATTTATAGAAAGGAGAGAACAGAATGGCATCCAGAGAGATGAGAACACAGAAGGGCATCCAGAGAGAAATAAGGACAGAATGGCATCCAGAGAGAGAGGAAAGAGCAGAAGGACATAAAGAGAGAGGAGTAGACAGAATGATGAAAATACAGAAGGGCATCCAGAGAGAGGAGAGGACAGAACGCATCCAAAGAAAAGAGAACAGAAACGCATCCAGAGAGAGGAGAATACAGAAGGGCATGCAGAGAGATGAGAGGAAAGAAAGGCATGTAGAGAGAGGAGAAGACATAAAGGCCTCCATAGATAGGTGAAAACAGAAGGGCATCCAGAGAGAGAAGAAGACAGAAGGGCATACAGAGAGATGACTTGACAGAAGAGCATACAGAGAGTGGAGAGATCAGAAGGTCATCCAGAGAGAGGGGAAGACAGAAGGGCATCCAGAGAAAGGAGAGGACAGAAGGACATCCAGAGAGAAGAAAGAACAGAATGGCATCAAGAGAAAGGAGAAGACAGAAGGACATCTGGATAGAGGAGAGAAAAGAAGATTCATACAAAGAGGAGACAACAGACTGTCATCCAGAGAGAGGAGAAGACAGAAGGGCATCCAGAGAGAGGAGAGAACAGAAGTGCTTCCAGAGAGAGGAGAGAACAGAAGGGCATGTAGAGAGAGAAGACTGAAGGGCAGCCATAGAAAGGTGAAAATAGAAGGGCATCCAGAGAGAGGAGAAGACAGATGGGCATCCGGTTAGAGGAGAGAACT
Organism: Arvicanthis niloticus; assembly: GCF_011762505.2. Taxonomy (NCBI): domain Eukaryota; kingdom Metazoa; phylum Chordata; class Mammalia; order Rodentia; family Muridae; genus Arvicanthis; species Arvicanthis niloticus. The sequence continues at coordinate 176,208 of NW_023044981.1, forward strand.
GAAGGGCATCCAGAGAGAGGAGACAAGAGAAGGTCATTGAGAGGGAGGAGAACACAGAAGGGCATACAGAGAGAGGAGAGGACAGAAGGGCATCCAGGTAGAAGAGAAGACAGAAGGGCATCCAGAGAGAGTAGAGGAAAAAAGGTAATCCAGAGAGAGAAGAGGACAGATGGGCATCCAGGGAGAGGAGAGGACAGAAGGCCATCCAGCAAGAGGAGAGAACAGAAGGGCATCCAGAGAATGGATAGAACATACGAGCATCGGAAGAGAGGAGAAAAAAGAAGGGCATCAAAACAGAGGAGAGGACTGAAGGGCATCCATGGAGTAGAGAAGACAGAAGGGCATCCAGAGAGAGAAGAGGACACAAGGGCATCCAGATAGAGGAGAAGACAGAAGGGCATCCAGAGAGATGCGAGAGAAAGAAAGGCATGTAGAGGGAGGATAAGAAAGAAGGGCATCCATAGATAGGTGAAAACAGAAGGGTATCCAGAGAAAAAAAGAAGACAGTAGGACATCCAGAGAGATGACTCTACAGAAGGGCATCCGGAGAGTTGAGAGATCAGAAGGTCATCCCGAAGGAGGGCAAGACAGAAGGGCATCCAGAGAGAGGAGAGGACAGAAGGGCATCACGAGAGAGAAAAAAACAGAAGGGCATACAGAGAGAGGAGAAGACAGAAGGCATCTGGATAGAGGAGAGAACAGAAGGTCATCCAGAGAGAGGAGAATACAGATGGTCATCAAGAGGGACAAAAAGACAGAAGGGCATCCAGAGAAAGGAGAGGACACAAGGGCTTCCAGAGAGATGAGAGGACAGAAGTGAATCTAGTGAGAGGAGAGAACAAAAAGGCATGTACAGAGAGGAGAGCACAGTAGGGCATCCATATAGAGAGTAAAACAGGACATGCAGAGAGAGAAGACAGAAGGGCATCTGGAATGAGGAGAGAACACAAAGGCATCCAGAGAGAGTAGAGGACAAGAGGGCTTCCAGATAAAGGAGAATACAGAAGAGTATCCATGGAGAGGAGGGGACACAAAGGCATCAACAGAGATGAGAGAACAGAAGAGCATCCAGAGAGAGGAGCGGACACAAGGGCATACTGAGAGATGGGAGAACAGAAGATCTTCCAGAGAGAGGAGTAAACAGAAGGGCTTCCACAGAAATGAGCGATCAGAAGATCTTCCAGAGAGAGGAGTAAACAGAAGGGCTTCCACAGAAATGAGCGATCAGAAGATCATCCATAAAGAGAAGGGAACAGAAGGGCATCCTGAGGGATGAGAGGACAGAAGAGAATCTAGAGAGATGAGAGAACAGAAGAGCATCCATAGAGATAAGAGAAGAGAGTGCCATCCAGAGAGATGTGAGGAATGAAGGGAATCTAGAAAGCTGAGAGAACAGAAGGGCATGTAGTGAGAGGAGAAGACAGCAGGGCATCCATAGAGAGGTAAAAGCAGAAGGTCATCCAGAGAGAGAAGAATAGAGAAGGGCATCCAGAGAGATGAGATAACAGAAGAGCATCAGGAGAGAGGAGAGTTCAGAAGGGCATCAAGAGAGAGTGGAAGACAGAATGGCATCCAGAGAGAGGAGAGGACAGAAGAGCATCTAGAAGGAGAAAAGAACAGAAGGGCATCCAGAGAGAGGAGAAGACACAAGAGCATCCGGAAAAAAAAAGAGAACAGAAGAGCATCCAGAGAGAGGAGCAGAAAGAAGGTCATGCAGTCAGCGGAGAGAACATACGGGCATCCAAAGAGAGGAGAAACAGAAGGGCATCTATTGAGAGGAGAGGACAGAACGGCATACAGAGAGAGTAGAAGACAGAAAAACATCCAGAAGAGGATAGAACACAAGGGCATCTAAAGAGTGGAGGAAACAGAAGATCATCTAGAATGAGAAGAGAGCGAAGGGGCATCCATAGAGGGGAGAAGACAGAGGGCATCCAGAGAGAGGAGAAAACAGAAGGGCATCCAGAGAAATGAGAGTACAGGAGAGCGTCTATAGTGAGAAAGAACAGAAGGGAAACCAGAGAGAGGAGAGGACAGAAGGGAATTCAGAGAGAGGAGAGGATATAAGGGCATCCAGAAAGAGGACAGGACAGAATGGCCTCCAGAGAGAAGATAGAACAGAAGGGTATCCAGAGCATGGAAAAGACATAAGGGCATCTAGAAAGAGGAGAGAACAGAAGCGCATCCAGAGAGAGGAGACAACAGAAGAACATCCAGAGAGAGACAGGTACAGAAGGGCATCCTGAGGGATGAGAGAACAGAAGGGCATGTAGAGAGAGGAGAGGACAGAAGGGCATCCATCGAGAGGTGAAAACAGAAGGGCATCCAGATAGAGGAGAGGACAGAAGGGCATCCATAGAGAGGAATAAACAGAAGGGCATTAATAGAGAAGAGAAGACAGAAGGGCATCCGGATAGAGGAGAGAACAGAAGGCCATCCAGAGAGAAGAGAAAACATTAGAATATGCAGAAAGAAAAGGGGACAGTAGGATATCTGGAGAGAGGAGAGAACAGAAGGGCATCCAGAAAAAGGGTGGACAGAAGGGCATCCAGAAACTGGAGAGAACAGAAAATCATCCAGAGAGAAGAGAGAAGAGAAACACATCAAGAGATAGGAGCAGAAAAAAGGTCATCCAGACAGAGGAAGAACAGAAGGGCATCCATAGAGAGGAGAAGACAGAAGGGCATCAAGGGGAGGAGAGGACACAAGCGCATCCCAACAGAGGAGAGAACAGAAGAGCATCCAGAGAGAGGAGCAGAAAAAAGGTCATGCAGTCAGAAGAGAAGAGAAGGGCATCCACAGAGAGGAGAAGACAGAAGGGCATCGAGTGAGAGGAGAGAACAGAATGGCATACAGAGAGGAGAAGACAGAAAAACATCCAGAAGAGGATAGAAAAGAAGGGCATCCAGAGACTGGAGGAAACAGAAGATCATCCAGAGAGAGAAGAGAACAGAAGGGCAACCATAGAGGGGAGAAGACAGAGGGCATCCAGAGAAATGAGAAGACTGAAGGGCATCCAGAGAGAGGAGAGGACAGAAGGGCCTACATAGAGAGGAGAGAACAGAAGGGCATCCAGACAATGGTGAAAACAGAAGGGCATCCAGAGAGAGGAGAGGACAGATGTGCAACTGGATAGAGGATATAAGGAAAGGACAGAAGTGCATCCAGAGAGTGGAGAAGACAGAATGGCATCGAGAGAGGAGAAGACAGAAGGTCATCAAGAGAGAGGAGAGAACAGAAGGGCACCAGAGCAATGAGAGTACAGGAGAGCCTCCATAGATAGAACAGAAAGGCAACTAGAGAGATTAGAGGACAGAAGAAAATCCAGAGAGAGAAGAGGACAGAAGGGCATTCAGTGTGGAGAGAACAGAAGGGAATCCAGAGAGAGGAGAGGACAGAAGAGAATCCAGAGAGGGGAGAAGACAGAAGGGCATCCTGAAACAGGAGAGAACATAAGTGCATCCAGAAAGAGGAGAAGACAGATCATCCAGAGAGAGGAGATTACAGAAGGGCATCCAGAGAGAAGAGAAATGAAGGGCATCCAGAGAGAGAAGACAGAAGGTCATCCAGACAAAGCAGAGGACAGAAGGGCATCCAGGGAGAGGAGGGAAGAGAAGGGCATCCAGAGAGAGTAGAGACAGAAAGGCATCCAGAAACAAGAGAGGAAAGAAGGGCATCCAGAGAGAGGAGAGAAAAGAAGGGCATCCAGAGAAGGGAGAGGAAAAAAGGGCATCCAGAGAGATGAAGGAACAGAAGATCATCCAGAGAGAGAAGGGAACAGAAGGGCATCCAGAGGGATATGAAGACAGAATAGAATCTAGATAGAGAAATGATGAGACAGAAGGGCATCCAGAGAGAGGAGAGGATAGAAGGGCATCTAGAGAGAGGAAAGAACAGAAGTGCATCCAGAGAGAGGAGAAGACAAAATGGCATCTGGATAGAGGAGAGAAAAGAAGGTCATCCAGAGAGAGGAGACAAAAGAAGGTAATCCATAGAGAAGAAAAGACAGAAGGGCATCCAGAGAGAGGAGAGAACCGAAGGGCTTCCAGAGAAATGAGAGAACAGAAGGACATGTAGAGAGACGAGCCAACAGAAGGTCATCCAGAGAGAAGAGAAGAGAGAACGGGATACAGAGAGAGGAGAGGACAGAAGGGAATCCCGAGATAGGAGGGAACAGAAGGGCATCCAGAGAGAAGAGAAGAGAGAAGTACATCCAGAGAGAGAAGAGGACAGAAGGGCATCCAGAGCGAATAGAAGACAGAAGGGCATCCAGAGAGAGGAGAGAACAGAAGGACATCCAGAGAGATGAGAGTACTGTAGAGCCTCCATAGAGAGAAGAGAACAGAAAGACAAAGAGAGATATTAGAGGACAGAAGGGTATCCAGAGAGAGAAGAAGACAGAAGGGCATCCAAGAGAGGAGAGAACAGAAGGGCATCCAGAGAGAGGAGAAGACAGAAGGGTATCCAGAGTGGGGAAATAATAGAAGGGCATCCAAGAGAGGAGAGAACATAAGTGCATCCAGAGAGAGGAGAGGACAGAAGGCATCGAGAGAGAGGAGATTATAGAATGGCATCCAGGGAAAAGAGAAAAAAAGAGTATCTTGAGAGAGGAGAGAACAGAAGTGCATGCAGAGAGAGGAGAGAACACAAGAGCATCTAGAGAGCTGAGAGAACAGAAGATCTTCCAAAAAGAGGAGAGAACAGAAGGGCATCCACAAAGATGAGGGAACAGAAGATCAACCAGAGAGAGAACAGAACAGAAGGTCATTCAGATGAGAGGACAGAATAGAATCTAGAGAGAGGAGACAAGAGAAGGGCATCCAGAGAGATAATGAGACAGAAGGACATCCAGAGAGAAGAGAGGACAGAAGGGCATCCAGAGAGAGGAAAGAATAGAAGGGCATCCAGAAAAAGAAGACAGAATGGCATCTGGATAGAGGAGAGGAAAGAAAGTCATCCAGAGAGAGTAGAAAAAAAATCAGGTCATCCATAGATACGAAAAGACAAATGGGCATCCAGAGAGAGGAGAGAGCAGAAGGGCATCCAGAGATAGGAGAAGACAGAAGGCCATCCAGAGAGAGGAGAGAACAGAAGAGCATCCAGAAAAAGATGAGAACAGAGGGGCATCCAGAGAGAGGAGAGAGCAGAAGGGCATCCAGAGAGAGAAGACAGAAGGGTATCCGGAGAGAGGAGAGAACAGAAAGGCATCCAGAAAGAGGAGAGAACAGAAGAGCATCCAGAGAGAGGATAAGACAGAAAGATATCCTGAGTGAGGGGAGGACAGATGGACATTCTGAGAGAAGAGAGAACAGAAGCACATTTTGAAAGATGAGAGAATAGGAGAGAATCCAGAAAGAGGAGAGAAAAGAAGCCCATCCAGAGAGAGCAGAAGACTGAAACATCCAGAGAGAGAAGAGGACTGAAGAGCATCGGGAGAGAGGAGAAGACAGAAAGGCATCCAGAGAGGAGAGAGCAGAAGGGCATCCAGAGTGAGGAGAAAACAAAAGGTATCCGGAGAGAGGAGAGAACAGAACGGCATCCAGAGAGAGGAGAGAGCAGAAGAGCATCCAGAAAGAGGAAAAGACAGAAGGGCATCTAGAGAGAGAAAAGAACTTAAGGGAATCCAGAAAGAGGAGAGAGCAGAAGGGTATCCAGTGAGAGGAGAAGACAGAAGGGCATCCGGAGAGAGGAAAGAACAAAATGGAATTCAGAAAGAGGAGAGAACAGAAGGGCATCCAGAGAGAGGATAAGACAGAAGGGAATCCGCAGTGAGGAGAGAACAGAAGGGCTTCCAGAGAGAGGAGAGAGGAGAAGGACATCCAGAGAGAGCAGAAGACAGAAGGCCATCCAGAGAGAGGAGAGAACAGAAGGGCATCCAAGTATAGGAAAGAGAAGAAGGGCATCCAGAGAGAGGAGAAGAAAGAAGAGCATCCAGAGACAGGAGAGAACAGAATGGCATGCAGCAAGAGGAAAGAACAGAAGGGCATTCAGAGAGAGAAGAGAGCAGAAGGGCATCGAGAGAGAGGAGAAGACAGAAGGGCATCTGGAGACAGGTGAGAACAGAAGGGCATCCATAAAGAGGAGAAAACAGAAGGGCATCCTGAGAAAGGAAAAGACAGAAAGGAATCTAGAGAGAGGAGAGAACAGAAGAGCATCCAGAGAGAGGAAGGAGCACAAGAGCATTTAGAGAGAGAAGAAGAGAGAAGGGCATCTGGAGAGAGGAGAGAGCAGATGGGCATCCATAGAGAGGAGAAGACATAATAGCATCCGGAGAGAGGAGAGAACAGAAGGTCATCCAGAATAAGGAGAGAACAAAAGGGCATCCAAAGAGAGGAGAAGACAGAAATGAATCCAGAGAGAGGAGAGTGAAGAAGGGCATCCAGTGAGAACAGAGGACTTAAGGGCATTCAGAGAGAGGATAGAACAGAAGGGTATCCAGAGAGAGGACAGGACAAAATGGCATCCAGAGAGAGAAGAGAACAGAAGAGCATCCAGAGGAAGGAGAATACAGAAGACCATTCAGCGAGAGGCAAGGAAAGAAGGACATCCTGAGAGAAGAAAGAACAGAAGCACATACAGAGAGATGAGAGAACAGGAGAGAATCCAGAAAGAGGAGAGAATAGAAGCCCATCCAGAGAGAGCAGAAGACTGATGGACATCCAGAGAGAGAAGAGAACTGAAGGGCATTCGGAGAGAGGAGAAGACAAAAGGGCATCCAGAGAGAGGAGAGGACAGAATGGCATCGAGTGAGAAGAGAGAACAGAAGGGCATCTGGTGAGAGAAGACATAAGGGTACCTAGAATGAGGAGAATATTGTCAGGCATCCAGAGAGAGGAGAAGACAGAAAGGCATAGTGAGAGAGGAGAATAGAGAAGGGCATCCAGAGAGAGGAGAGGACAGAAAGGCATCCATAGACAATTGAGGACAGAAGGGAAACTAAAGAGAGGAAAGAAGAGAAGGGAATCTAGAGAGAGGAAAGCACAGAATGGCATCCAGTGAAAGGAGAGGACAGAAGGGCATCCAGAGAGATGGGAGTGAAGAAGGGCATCCTGTGAGAGGGGAGGACAGAAGGGATCTAGAGAGAGTAGAGAACAGAAAGCCATCCAGAGAGAGGAGAAGACAGAAGGGCATCTAGATAGAGGAGAGAACAGAAGGACATCCAGAGAAGGAGGAGACAGAAACGAATCCAGAGAGAGGAGTGTACAGAAGGGCATTCGGAGAGAGGAGAAGCCTGAAGGGCATCCAGAGAGAGGAGAGAACAGAAGGGCATCCAGAGAGAAGAGAAGAGAGAAGGCCATCCTGAGATATGAGAAAACAGAGAGGCATCCAGAGAGAATAGAGTACAGAAGGGCACCTAGAGAGATTAGAGAACAGATTGGTATTCAGAGAGAGGAGAGTACAGAAGGGCATCCAGAAAGAAGAGAGAACAGATAGGCATCCAGATGGAGGAGAATACAGAAGGGCATCCAGAGAGAGGAGAGGAAAGAAGGGCATCCCAAGAGAGGAGAGAACAGAATGGCATCCAGATAGAGGAGAGAATAGAAGAGAATCCTGAAAAAGGAGAGAACAGAAGGGCATCCAGAGAGAGCAACAGACTGAAGGACATCCAGATAGAGAAGAGTACAGAAGAGCATCTGGAGAGAGGAAAAGACAAAAGGGCATCCAGAGAGAATAGAGGACAGAAGGGCATAGAGTGAAGGAAAGAACAGAAGGGCATCCAGAAAGAAAAAAAGACAGAAGGGATTCTAGAGTGAGGAGAGAATTGTAGGGCATCCAGAGAGAGGAGAAGACATAAGGGCATCGTAAGAGAGGAGAGAAGAGAAGGGCATTGGTAGAGAGGAGAAGACAGAAGGGCATCCAGAGAGAGGAGATGACAGAAGAGCATACAGAGAGAGGAGAAAACAGAAGGGCATCCTCAGATAGGAGAGAACAGAAAGGCATCAAGAGAGAGAAGAGAAAAATGCATACAGAGACAGAAGAGAACATAAGGGCATCCAGAAAGAGGAGAAGACAGAAGGGAATCCAGAGAAAGGTATCCAGAGAGATTAGAAGACGGAAGATCATCCAGAGAGAGGAGAGAACATAAGGGCATCCAAAGAGAATAGAGGACAGAAGGGGATGTAGAGTGAGCAGAGAACAGAAGGGTATCCAGGAAGAGGAGAAGAAAGAAAGGCCTCGGTAGATAGGATAAGACAGAAGTGCATCCAGAGAGAGGAGAAGACAGAATGGCCTTCAAGAGAGAAGAGAGAAAAGAAGGGCATCCAGTGAGAGGAGAGAACAGAAGGGCATCAAGAGAGAGAATAGAACAGAAGGGCAAACAGAGAAAGGAGAAGACAGAAGGACATCCCGAGAAAAGAAAGTACAGAAGCAAATCCAGAGAGATGAGAGAATTTGAGGGAATCCAGAAAGAGGAGAGAATAGAAGTCCGTACAGAAAGAGCAGAAGACTGACGGATATCTAGAGAGAGAATGAAGGGCATCCGGAGAGAGGAGAAGACAGAAGTGCATCCAGAGAGGAAAGGACAGAATGACATCCAGTGAGACGAGAGAACAGAAGGGCTCCTGGTGAGAGGAGAAGACAGAAGGGTATCCAGAGTGAGGAGAAAATTGTCGGGCATCCAGAGAAAGGATATTACAGAAAAGCATAGGGAGAGAGGAGAAGGAAGAAAGGCATCCAGAGAAAGGAGAGGACAGAAGGGCATCCAGAGAGAGGAGAAAAAAGAAGGGCATCCAGAGAGAGGAGAGAATAGAAGGGCATCCAGAGAGAGGAGAAGACATAAACACATCCACAGAGAGGGGGGAACATAAGGTTATTCAGAGAGAAGAGCGAGCAGAAGGGCATCCAGAGAGAGAAGAAGACAGTAGGGCATCCTGAAAGAGGAGAGAACAGAACAGCATCCAGAGAGAGGAGAAGACAGAAGGAAAGCCAGAGAGTCGAGTGAACAGAAGGGCATAGGGAGAGAGGAAAAGACAGAAAGGCATCCAGAGAGAGGAGAGGACAGAAGGGCATCCTGAGAGAGGAGAAGACAGAAGGTCATCCAGAGAAAGAAGGGGGAAGAAGGGAATCCCGAGAGATGAGAGAACAATGGGCTTCCAGGGAGAGAAGACAGAAGGGCATCCAGGGAGAGGAGAGGACAGAAGGGCATCCATAGAGAGGAGAAGTCAGAAGGGCATCCGGAGAGAGGAGAGAACAGAAGAGCATCCAGAGAGAGGAGAGAACAGAAGGTTATCCATAGAGAGGAGAGGACAAAAGGGCATCCAGAAAGAAGATAGAACAGAATGGCATGCAGAGAAAGGAGAAAAAGAAAGGCATTCAGAGAGATGAGACGACATAAGGACATCCCGAGAGGAGAGAGAACAGAAGCCCATTCAGAGAGATGATAGAACATTAGAGAATCCAGAAAGGATAGAACAGAAGCCCACCCAGAGAGAGCAGATGACTGAGGGACATCCAGAGAGAGAAGAGGACTGCAGGGCATCTGGAGAGAGAGGACAGAAGGGCATCGAGAGAGGAGAGTACAGAATGGAATCCAGTGAGAGGAGAGAACAGGAGGGCATCTAGACAGAAGAGAAGATAGAAGGATAGTCAGAGTGAGGAGAAAATTGTCGGTCATCGAGAGAGAGGAGAAGACAGAAGGGCATCGGGAGCAATGAAATAACAGAAGGGCATAGGGAGAGAGGAAAAGACAGAAGGGCATCCAGAGAAAGGAGAGGACAGAAGGGCATCCAGAGAGAGGAGAGGACAGAAGGGCATCCAAAGAGAGGAGAGGACAGAGGGCATCCAGAGAGAATAGAGGACATAAGGGCATCTAGAGAGAGAAGTGAGGGGCATCCAGTGAGAGGAGAAGACAAACAGGGAATCCAGAGAGAGGAGAGAACAGAAGGGAATCCAGTGAGAAAAGAGGACATCCATGCTCCTGGATTGGCAAGATTAATTTAGTAAAAATGGCTATCCTGCCAAAAGCAATCTACAGATTCAATGCAATACCCATCAAAATTCCAAATCAATTCTTCATAGAGATAGAAAGAGCAATTTACTAATTCATTTGGAATAACAAAAAACCTAGGATAGTGAGAACTATTCTCAACAATAAAAGAACCTCTGGGGGAATCACCATTCCGGACCTCAAACTGTACTACAGAGCAGTAGTGATAAAAACTGCTTGGTATTGGTACAGAGACAGAAAGGACGATCAATGGAACAGAATTGAAGACCCAGAAATGAACCCGCATACCTATGGTCACTTGATATTTGACAAGGGAGCTAAATTCATCCAGTGGAAAAAGGACAGCATTTTCAACAAGTGGTGCTGGCTCAACTGGAGGTCAACATGTAGAAGAATGCAAATTAATCCATTCTTATCTCCTTGCACAAAGCTCAACTCCAAGTGGATAAAGGACCTTCACATAAAGCCAGGTACACTGAAAATATTAGAAGAGAAGTTGGGGAAGACCCTCGAATACCTAGGCACAGGGGAAAAGTTCCTGAACAGAACACCAATGGCTTATGCTCTAAGATCAAGAATCGACAAATGGGACCTCATCAAATTGCAAAGCTTCTGTAAGGCAAAGGACACTGTCAACAAGACAAAACTGCAACCAACAGATTGGGAAAAGATCATTACCAATCCTACATCTGATAGGGGGCTAATATCTAATATTTACAAAGAACTCAAGAAATTAGACGCCAAACAACAAAATAACCCCATTAAAAAATGGGGTACAGAGCTAAACAAAGAATTCTCAACTGAGGAAACTCGAATGGCCGAGAAACACCTTAAGAAATGCTCAACATCCTTAGTCATCAGGGAAATGCAAATCAAAACAACACTGAGATACCACCTCACACCAGTCAGAATGGCTAAGATCAAAAACTCAGGTGATAGTAGATGCTGGTGAGGATGTGAAGAAAGAGGAACCCTCGTGCATTGTTGGTGGGGTTGCAAGCTGGTACAACCACTTTGGAAGTCAGTCTGGCGGTTCCTCAGAAAATTGGACATAGCACTACCTGAGGACCCAGCTATACCACTTCTGGGCATATACCCAGAAAATGCCCCAACAAATAACAAAGACATATGCTCCACTATGTTCATAGCAGCCCTATTTATAATAGCCAGAAGCTGGAAAGAACCCAGATGCCCTTCAACAGAGGAATGGATACAAAAAATGTGGTACATTTACACAATGAAATATTACTCAGCTATTAAAAATAATGAATTCGAGAAATTCTTATGTAAATGGATGGATCTAGAAAATATCATCCTGAGTGAGGTAACCCAATCACAAAAGAGCACACATGGTATTTACTCACTGATAAGCGGAGATTAGCCCAAAAGTTTGAAACAACAAAGATTCAACTACCAGAAGACACGAAGCTCATGAAGAAGAAAGAACAAGTGAGGATGCCTAGGTCTTTCTTAGAAGGAGTAACTAAATAACCAAGGGAGCAAATATGGAGACAAAGTGTGGGTCAGAATCATAAGGGGGGGTTGTAGGGAGACCATTGTGTCTGGGTATTCATTCCATAGGCAGTCACCAAAAATAGATGCTGATAGGGATGTCAGGATGGGAAAGCTGACAGCAGCCTGATAAGGCTGTCTCCTTAGAGGTCTCTCAGAGTCGGACATACCCAGAGACAGATACCCACAGCTAACCATTAATCTGATCAAAGTTCCCAATGGAGGAGTTAGAGAGTAAATTGAGGGAACCATGAACCATACGGGCTGGTGGCCCTGTGAGGAGAGCAAGAATACCAACCAGCCAGAGCTCCCCAGGGTCTAAACCACCAGCCCAGGTGCACATAGGGAGAGACACATGACTCCAGCTGTATATGTAGGGGAGGATGGCCCTGTTGGGCATAGGTGGGAGACAAGATCATTGGTACCCTGAAGGCTGAGCACTGAGGGGGGGGAATCTGAGGGTGGGGAGGGAGGCTGGGGGTAGGTGGGTAACACCTTCATAGAGGCAGGAGGAGGGGGGATGGGATAAGGGGTTCCTGGGTGGTGGGGGAAATATGGTAAGGGGATAAAATTTGAAATGTAAATATTATATCCAATAAAAGAGGGGAAAAATAGAAAAGCGGTTAGAACCAACATTCTTAATAAAATGTCAGCCCTCTTTTAAAAAAAAAAAAACTATCTTGATACTAAAATTTGTTTTGAGAATTGTATATTGCAGAATGATCAGCCTTGGTGTATCTACTCAACAAGCAAGCTGGGCAGACCTGCTCAAACCTCTGAAGTCCGTGAATTCCATCTGGAGGCAGCGAATACACAGCATCAGAGGATTGTCAACTTGCTCTCCCCCCCACTCCTCTTCTAATATCTCAACGCCCATAATCAGCTTGAAGAAGCTAATGATGAGTCAGCGCCCCTATTCCCTGGGCATGGGGACTAAGGTGGTAAATGTTGGGCTGTCTCCCTAGGGAAAAGTAGTGGTTTTGTCGGAATAGAGAGGATTAGCTAGGGTTTATTGCATAGCCATAACCTATTAGTAGAAATCTGTATAATTAATATCAAGATGAAGATATAAATTCTTAAATGGCACCAATTTACTTTGTTTACAAATTTTAAGCGTTTTCATTGGCATGAGCTTCTTAGTGATATAAGAGTGAGATGAATATTGTTACTCTCATAGGCATTGTACCAGTATAACACACTTAGGAATACAAAGCTTAGACCCAGTCCTTCTTTAACTTTTTTAACTGATTTGAGATGGTCAGCCTGTGAGTTAAGGGACTATAGCAAATTCATGACTTGGAGTTTATTATAAGTGTATTCTCTATGTTTTATGTAGAAATAGCTGAGTGGAGTTAACAGGCAACAGTCCAGATTACCTTACATGGATAGCTGGTTTTCAAAACATCAGAAATCCTTAGAATTGACATGACAAACATTTCAGTATTAATGTTCATTTTCATTAGAGACCTGTCTGCTCTGGACAGCTTCCTATGTTAAATTCTAAGAAGAAATTGAGCATCCTTGGAGTTACTCCAGTTGTGGTGAGACAGCCACTAGGCAAGAATTGCCACTTTCCTTCTACAGACAAATTACTGTCCAGAAAAGGACACACTTGCAGAATAGTCGACTGATTATATCTGCCTAGACAGAGTAATCAGCCCTTAATAATTCTGCAGCACTAAGGTCTGTCAGATGATCCTGGGCCAGAAGGCAGAAGAACAGATGCTCCAACGTTTTGAAGTAGAGCGAGTGTCCAGGTGTTCAGAGGTCTCTATAAATTGGCTAAGTTTTAGAAGCTATGCTTTGTGCTTCCCACAATTATAGTCAACTCAGTCATTCTGGATTTCTGATGGGGTTGAAAACTTATAGCTATTTACTTTGAGAGAAAAGATCTGAGTGTATGGTCATCAGCTGACATTCATCCTAAAGCCAAGGAAAAAGCCAGGTTCAGAACTAAGTGTTTTAGTTAGGATAGATGACAGAGGTGCTGGTTAGTCAACAAAAGGATGGACTGGGTATTAGGACTATCTTGTACCTCACTGGTACAAATAGGCATAATTATGCTCTAATTGTATTTTGAGAGAAAAGTTTCCTTTTAACAGGAAGGGTGATGTGTAGGAGGAGCTAAGGTGGGAGGAGTACTGAGAGGAAGAAAAGGAGTAAGAAGAGGAGAAGAAGAAGGAGAGGAGAAGCTAGGTGATGAAAGAGAGATAGAGGTGGGGGACAGGGAAGCAGATGTTCATGTATCTCCACCAGTCAAAGATAGTTGATATATCTAGGTTGGGTAGTGGGTTACACCTCTGAATGAACAATACTAAACTTATAAAGCCTATGATTAACATTTCTTAAAAAAAATGTATAAATGCAAAATGAAAAGGGGGCATGGGATAGGGGTTTTCTAAGGGGGGGAATGGGGAAACGGGATGGTATCTGAAGTGTAAATGAAAGATCTAATTAAAAAAATGCAAAAGAAAAAAAAGAAAAAAGAAAAAAAAAAAGAAAAGAGGACAGAATGGCCTCCAGAGAGAGGAGAGTGAAGAAGGGCATCCAGAGAGAGGAGAGAACAGAATGGATCAAGGGAGAAAAGAGAACAGAAAGCAATCAAGTGAGATGAGAAGACAGAAAGGCATCCATGGAGAGGAGAGGACAGAAGGACATCTAGAGAGCAGAGAGAACAGAAGGGCATCCAAAGAGAGGAGAAGTCAGAAACACATCCCCAGAGAGGGGAGAAGAGAAGGACATTCAGAGAGCAGAGAAAACAGAAGGGCATCCAGTGAGAGTAAAGAATAGAACAGTATCTAGAGAGCAGTGAAGACAGAACACCCAGAGACAGGAGAGAACATAAGGGCATCCAGAGAGAGGAGAGAGCAGAAGGACATCCAGAGAGAGAAGAAGACAGTAGGGCATCGGGAGAGAGGAGAGAATGGAACAGCATCCAGAGAGAGGAGAAGAAAGAAGGGAAGCCAGAGAGATGAGAGAACAGAAGGGCATCCAGATAGAGGAGAAGACAGAATGGCCTCCAGAAGGAAGAGAGAAAAGAAGGACCTCCAGAGAGAGGAGAGGACAGAAGGACATCCACAGAAAAGAGTAAAGAAGGCCATACAGAGAGAGGAGAATACAGAAGGGCATCTAGATAGAGGAGAGAACAGAAGCGTGTCTAGATAGAGGAGAGAAAAGAAGGGTATCTAGAGAGAGGAGAGAACAGAAAAGCATCCAGAGAGCAGAGAGGACAGAAGGGCTTCCAGTTAGAGGAGAGAACAGAAGGGCATCCGGAAAGAGGAGAAGAGAGAAGGAATCTAGATGGAGAAGAGGACAGATGGGCATCCTGAAAGAGGAGAGGACAGAAGGGCATCCATGGAGAGAAGAGAACAGAATGTCATCCAGAGAGATGAGAAGACAGAACGGAATCCAGAGAGAGGAGAGAACAGTAGGGCATACAGAGAGAGAAGAGGACACAAGGGCATCCAGACAGAGGAGAGAAAAGAAAGGCATCCAGAGAGAGGATAAAATAGAAGGGTATCTAGAGAGAGGAGAGGACAAAAGGGCATCCAGAGAGAGGAGAGATCAGAAGGGCAACCAGAGAAAGGAGAAGACAGAAGGACATCCCGAGAGAAGAGAGAACAGAAGCACATCCTCAGAGATGAGAGTACAGGAGAGAATCCAGAAAGAGGAGAGAACAGAAGCCCATCCAGAGGGAGCAGAAATGTGAAGGACATCCAAAAAGAGAAGAGGATTGAAGGGCATTGGGAGAGATGAGAGAACAGAAGGGAATAGGGATAGAGGAGAAGACCGAAGGGCGTTTAGGGAGAGCAGAGAACAGAAGGGCATCCAGAAAGAGAAGAGAGAAGGGCATCAGGAGATAGGACAAGACAGAAGGGCATCCAGAGAGAGGAGAGGACAAAATTTCCTCCACAGAGAGAGAGAGCAGAAGGGCATCCAGAGAGAGGAGAGGAAAAAAAGGCATCCACATAAAATAGTACAGAAGGCCATAAAGAGAGAGGAGAAGACAGAAGTGCATCTAGATAGAGGAGAGAACAGAAGGACATCCAAAAAGAGGAGAGAACAGAAGGGCATCCAGGGAAGAAGACAGAAGCGAATCCAGAGAGAGGTGAGAACAGAAGGGCATTCGGAGCGAGGAGAGAACAGAAGGGCATCGGGAGAGAGGAGAAGACAGAAGGTCATCCAGAGAGAGGAGATGACAGAAGGGCATCAAGAGGGAGGAGAAGGAAAATAGGGAATCCAGAGAGAGGAGAGAACAGAAGTGCATCCAGAGAGAGGAGAAGACAGAATTGCACCCAGAGAGAGGAGAGGATAGAACGGCATCCAGAGAGTGGAGAAGACAGAAGGGAATTTAGAGAGTGGAGAGAATAGTAGGGCATCCAGAGAGAGAAGAGGATACAAGGGCATCCAGACAGAGGAGAGAACAGAAGGGCATTCTGAGAGAGGATAGAATAAAATGGTATATAGAGAGAGTAGAGGACAAAAGGGCGACCAGAGAGAGGAGAGGACAGAAGGGCAACCAGAGAAAGGAGAAGACAGAAGGGCATCCAGAGAGAGGCAAGGACAGAAGGACATCTCGAGAGAAGAGAGAACAGAAGCACATACGCAGAGATGAGAGTACAGGAGAGAATCCAGAAAGAAGAGTGAATAGAAGCCCATCCAGAGAGAGCAGAAGAGTGAAGGACATCAAGATAGAGAAGAGGATTGAAGGGTATTGGGAGAGACGAGAGAACAGAAGGGAATAGGGATAGAGCAGAACACAGAAGGGCATTTAGCGAGAGCAGAGAACATAAAGGCATCCAGAAAGAGAAGAAGACAGAAGAGCATCGGGAGATAGGACAAGACAGAAGGGCATCCAGAGAGAGGAGAGGACAGAATTTCCTCCACAGAGAAGAGAGAGCAGAAGGGCCTCCAGAGAGAGGAGAGGAAAAAAGGGCATCCACATAAAGTAGTACAGAAGTCCATACAGAGAGAGGAGAAGACAGAAGGGCATCTAGATAGAGAAGAGAACAGAAGGGCATCCAGAAAGAGGAGTGAACAGAAGGGCATCCAGAGAAGGAGAAGACAGAAGCGAATCCAGAGAGAGGAGAGAACAGAAGGGCATTCGGAGAGAGGAGAGAACAGAAGGGCATCAGGAGAGAGAAGAAGACAGAAGGTCATCCAGAGAGACGAGATGACAGAAGGGCATCCAGAGGGAGGAGAAGGAAAATAGGGAATCCAGAGAGAGGAGAGAACAGAAGTGCATCCAGAGAGAGGAGAAGACAGAAGGGCACCCAGAGAGAGGAGAGGATAGAATTGTATCCAGACAGAGGAGAGAGCAGAAGGGCATCTAGAGAGAGGAAAAGACAGAATGATATCCAGAGAGAGGAGAGAACAGAAGGGCAACCAGAGAGAGGAGAGGGCAGAAGGGCATCCAGAGATAGGCGAAGACAGAAGGGATGTTTCTGTTTTGAACTATGGAAAAGCACACCACTGTGGTGGACATTGGTGAGGACGCCCCTGTTTTGGACAGTGGAAAAACATCTTTGTTGTGGGCAGTCTGGTGGACGTCTGGTGGTTGACAGGAAAAAGATGTCCCTGTGGTGAAGAGTGCTGAGGATAACTCTATGTTGGACGTTGTTGAGACCATCCCTGTGGTGAACATTGGGCAGGATGTCCCTGTGGCTGACCAAGTGTAGGACATTCCCGTGGTGGAATGTGGGGTGGTGATTTCTTTGCTGGACATGGGAAGGATGTCCTTGTGCTGGACAGTGAGGAGGACGTTTCTGTGGTGGACAGTGGAAAGGACATCACTGTGGTGGACAGTAGAGAGAACCTCCCTGTGGTAGACAGTAAGAAAGATATCCCTGTTCTGGAAAGTGAGAAAGACGTTTATGTTGTGGATTTTAAAAAGGATGTCACTTTTTTGGACATTGGGAAGAACCTCCTTGTGGTGCACAGTGGGAAGGAAATCCCTCTGGTGGACAGTTGGGAGGACATCCCTTTGGTGGACAGCTGGGAGGAACTCTCTGTGGTGGACAGTGGGAAGGACATCTCTGTGGTGGACAGTGAAGAGAAGCACTCTGTGTTGGATAGTTGGGATCCCTGTGCTGGACAGTGATGAGGACATCCCTGTGTTGGAAAGTGGGGTGGGCGTTTCTGTGGTGCACAGGAAAACACTATTTTGGTGGAACTTGGGAATGATATCCCTGTTTTGGAGAGTGCAGAGCACATCACTGTGGTGAACAGTGGTGATGATGACATTTTGGACAGTGGGGAGGATGTTCCTGTGGTGCACAAGAAAACGTCTCTTTGGTGGCCAGTGGGAAGTATTTGCCTGGAGTGGAGAGGGCAGTGGACATCTCTGCAATGGACAGTGGTAAGAACATTTCAGTTATGCACAGAAGAATGTCCCTGTGGTGCACAGTGGAAAGGATGTTCCTGTGGTGAACAGTGGGAAGGATTTCCCACTGGTGGACATTGGTGAGGATGACCCTGTGGTAAATAGTGGTAAGGATGTCCCTGTGGTGGACAGCAGGGAGAACCTTTCTGTGGTGGACAGTGGGTAGGATATCCCTGTGATGGAAAGTGGGAGGTAGTCACTGAGGTGGTCAATGGGAAGGACATCCCTGTGGTATAGAGTGGTGAGTACTTCACAGTAGTGCACACTGAGGAGGACATGCCTGTGGATTACACTGTGGAGGACATCCGTGTGGTAGACTATGGGGAGGACCTCCCTGTGGAGGATGGTTGAGAGGAATTCCCTGTGGTGGACAATGGGGTGGATGTCAATGTAGTCGACATATGGAAAGACGTCCCTGTGGTGGACAGTTGGAAGGACATTTCTTTGTTTTACAGTGGGAAGGACATCCATGTTGTGGACAGTGGGGAGGACCTCCCTGTGGTGGAAAGTAGGAAGTATGTCCCTGTAGTGGACCTTGGTGAGGACACCCCTGTGTTGGACTGTGTGGAAAACATCCCTGTGGGGGAAAGTGGGGAGGACGTCCCTTTGGTTGACACTGGGGAATAAGTCCCTGTGGTAGACAGTTGGAAGGATGTCTTTCTGGGGACAGTGGGAAGGACCCCCTGTGGTGGATAGTTGGAAGGACGTCCCTGCTGTAAACAGTGGAAAGGTTTTCCCTTAGGTGGACATTGGGGAGTATGTCACTGTGGTGGACAGTGGTCAGGATGTCTTGTGGTGGACAGTGGTGATGACGTTTCTCTGAGGCAAAGGAGAATGTCCCTTTGGTAGACATTGGGAATGATGTCCATGTCGTGGATTGTGTGGAGAACATCTCTGGGGTAGACAGTGGTGAGGACATCCATGGTGTGCACAGGAAGATGTTCCTGTGTTGCACAAGGTTGAGGACATCCCTGTTGTGCATGGGAGGATCTCCTTGTTGTTGTTGTTGTGCACTGTGGGGAGGATGTCCTTGTCATGAACAGTGAGAAGGATATCCCTGTGGTGGAGAGCTGGGAGGAACTATCTGTGGTGGACAGTGTGAAGGACGTCCCTGTTGTGGGCAGTGGAAAGGACTTCTCTTTAGTGGACATTGGGGAATACGTTTGTTTGGTGGACAATGGGGGGGACGTCCTTTGGTGGAGAGTGTTGAGGAAGTTTCTATGGTACAAAGGAGAACATCCTTTGGTGGACATTGGATATGATGTCCCTGCCTTGGAGTGTGCAGAGGACATCTCTGGGGTAAACTGTGGTGAGGACATTCCTGGTGTGCAAAGGCAGATGTTCCTGTGGTGCACAAGGGTCAGGACATCACTGTTGTGCACAGGAGGATGTCCCTGTGGTGCACAGTGGGGAGGATGTCCTTGTGGTGAACAGTGAGAAGGATGTTGCTGTTTCGGACAGCTGGGAAGACCTCTCTATGTTTGACAGTAGGAAGGACCTCCCTGTGATGGCTAGTGGGTAGGATGTCCATATGGTGGACAGTGGGGAGGACTTTACTGTTGTGGACAGTTGGAAGGACGTCACTGTGGTGGACAGCTGGGAGGACCTCTCTTTGGTTGACAGTGAAAAAGATGTCCAGTGATGAACAAAGATGAGTGTGTTGGACAGCGCAGAAGACAGCCTTGTAGACTGTAGTAAGAACTTGTAGTAAGAACAAAGTTCCTGTGGTGCACAAAAGAATGTCTCTTTGGTGGACAGTGAGAAGGGTATCCTTGTAGTGGGGAGTTCAGCGGACATCTCTGGGGAGTACAGTGGTAAGAACATCCCTGTTGTGCACAGGAGGATGTCCCTGAGATGTACAGTGGGGAGGACATCACTGTGGTGGAAAGGCAGAAGAATGTTCCTGTTATGGACAGTGGGGAGGACCTCCCTGTGGTGGACAATGTGTAAGATGTCCCTGTGGTTTACAGTGTGGAGGATATTCATGTTGTGGACAGTGGTGATGATGTCCTTGTAGTGGACATTGGAGAGGACAACCATGTTGTGTACAGTGCTAAGGATGTCCTTGTGGTACACAGGAGGATGTCCTGTGGTGGATAATGGGAACGACATCTCTATGGTGAACAGTTGAAAGGACGTCCCTGTGATTTACAGTTGGGAGGACCTCCCTGTGGTGGACAGTGGACAAAATGTTTCTGTGGTGGACAGTGGTATATACATGTTTTTTGTAAACAGTGGCGAGGACGTCAATCTGGTAGACAGTGGAAAAGACATCTTTGTGGTGGACAGAAGAGAGGACTACCCTGTGGTGGACAGTGGGAAGGAGGTCCCTGTGGTGGACAGTGGAAAGGTCATATAAGTTGTGGACTTTGGGAAAGATGTCCCTGTTGTGGACATTGGGATAGACCTCTTTGTGGTGGACAGTGGGAAGGGTGTGCCTCTGGTGGACAGTGCGGAGGACCTACTTGTGATGGACAGTGGGAAGGAGATCCCTGTTATGATCTGAGGAGAGGATATCACTGAAGTGGACAGTCTTAAGGATGTCGTCTTGGTGGACAGAGGGGAGGACTTTTCTACTTTGAAAAGTGGGAAGGATATCACTGTTGGAGACAGTGGGGAACAAATCCAAGTGGTGGACGGTGGGGAGTATGTCCCTGTGATGGACAGTGGGGAGGATATTACTGTGGTGCATAGTTCGAAGGATATCCATATGGTGGAGAGTGCGGAGAACATATCTGTTGTGGACAGTGGTTAGGACATCACTGTTGTGCACCGGGGGATGTCCCTCTGTTGCACAGTGGGGAGGATGTCCCTGTTGTTTTCAGTGGGAAGGATTCACTGTGTTTGATAGTTGGGAGGACATCCGTGTTGTGGACAGTTAGGAGGATGTCCCTGTGTTGGAGAGTTGAGAGGATTTCACTGTAGTAGACAGTGTGGATGATGACCTTGTGGACAGTAAGAACAATGCTCCGGTGGTGCACAAGAGAATATCTCTTTGGTGGACAGCGAGAATAATGTCCTTGTAGTGGGGAGTGCAGAAGACATCTCTGGGGTAGACAATGGTAAAAACATCCCTGTTGTGCACAGGAGGATGTCCCTGTGGTGTACAGTGGAAAGGACATCCCTGCAGTGGACAGTGAAGAGGACTTCCCTGTGATGGACCATTGAAATGTCATCCTTGTGGTCGACTGTGGGAAGGATGTCCCTTTGGAGGACAGTGTTGAGGACAACAATGTGGTGGACAGGCAGAAGGTTGTCCCTGTGGTAGATGGAGAGGAGGACCTCCCTGTGGTGGACAGTGGGTAGGATGTCCCTGTGGTTTACAGTGCAGAGGATATTCTTGTGGTGGACTCTGGTGATAACTTCCATGTAGTGCATATTGTTGAGGACAACCATGTTGTGCACAGTTGTAAGGATGTCCTTGTAGTACACAGGACGATGTCCCTGTGGTGGACAGTGGGAAGAATGATCATGTGTTGGACTGTTGGGGAGGAACTCCTTGGGGTGGACAGTTGGAAGGATGTCCCTGTGGTGGACAGTGGGTAGGACCATTCTGTTGTGGACACTGTGATGGACGTCCTTGTGAAGGACAGTGGGGAGTAATTCCCTGTTGTGTACAGTTGGATGGATGTTTCTGTAGTGGACAGTTGGAAGCATATTTGTGTGGTGGACAGTTAGGCAGAGGTCCCTGTGGTAAACAGTGGAAAGGAAGTCCTTTCTGTGAACAGTGAAAGGATGTCCATGTGGTGGACAATGGTAAGGACGTCCCTGTTGTAGACAGTGGTGAGGTTCTCCCTGTGGTGGACAGTGTGAAGGACGTCCTTGTGGTGGACAGCAGGGAGGACCTCTCTGTGTTGGACAGTGTTAAAGATGTCCCTGTGATAGACAGTGATGAGTATGTTTCTGTGGTGGGCAGTGGAAAGGACATCCCTGTTGTGGACAGTAAAAGGATGTCTCTTTTGTGCACATTTGGGAAGATGTCCATCTAGTGAACAATGGGAAGGACATACCCATGGTGGACAGTGGTGAGGAAGACCCTGTCATGGACAGTTGTAAGGATGCCCCTGTGGTGGACAGCAGGGAGAACCTCACTTTTGTGGACAGTAGGAATGACGTCCCTGTGGTAAAAAATGTAAAATATATCCCTGTGGTGCACAATGGTGAAGACATCCCTCTTGTGCACAGGAGGATGTCCTTGTGGTGGACAGTGGGGAGGACCACACTCTGGTGTATGTGGGGTAGGACAACCCTGTGGGGGACAGTGGGAAGGAGGTGCATGTGGTGGACAGTGGGGAAGATGTCTGTGTTGTGGATAGTAGGAAGGATGTCCCTTTGGTGGACAGTGGGAAGAAGGTCCCTGTGGTGGACAGTGGGGAGGAACTCCTTGTGGTGGAGAATTGGGAGGATATTCCTGTGGTGAACCATGTGTAGGACATTTCTGTTGTGAACATTGTGATGAACATCCTTTTGGAGGAAGGTGGGGAGTATATCCCTGTTGTGTACTGTGGGATGGATGTTTCTGTAGTGGATAGTGGGGAACATATTTGTGTGGTGGACAGTTAGGAAGATGTCCCTGTGGTTAACTGTTGGAAGAAAGTTATTTTTTTGGACAACTAGAGGATGTCCATGTGGTGTACAATGGGAAGGACATCCCTGTTGTAGACAGTGGGGAGTACATCCCTGTGGTAGACAGTGGTTAGGATATCCCTGTTGTGCACAGGTGGATGTCCCTGTGGTGCACAGTGGGGAGGATGTCCCTGTTGTTTACAGTGGGAAGGACTTCGCTGTGTTTGATAGTTGAGAGGACAGCCGTGTTGTGGACAGTTGGGAGGATGTACCTGTGTTGGAGAGTTGAGAGGATTTTCCTGTGGTGGACAGTGTCGATGACAGCCTTGTGGACAGTAAGGACAATGCTCCTGTGATGCACAAGAGAATGTCTCTTTGTGGACAGTGAAAAGGATGTCCTTGTAGTGGGGAGTGCAGAAGACATCTCTGGGTTGGACAGTGGTAAGAACATCCCTGTTGTGCACAGGAGGATGTCCCTGTGGTGTACAGTGGGAAGGACATCCCTGTGGTGGACAGTGAAGAAGTCTTCCCTTCAGTGGACAGTTGAAATGACGTCCTTGTGGTCGACAGTGGGAAGGACGTCCCTTTGGAGGACAGTGGAGAGGACATCATTGTGGTGGACAGACAGAAGGATGTCCCTGTGGTGGACAGAGGGGAGGACCTACCTGTGGTGGACAGTGGGTAGGATGTCCCTGTGGTTTACAGTGCAGAGGATATTCGTGTGGTGGACGGTGGTGAGGACTTCCCTGTAGTTCATATTGTTGAGGACAACCATGTTGTGGACAGTGGTAAGGATGTCCTTGTAGGATACAGGAGGATATCACTGTGTTGGACAGTGGGAAGGGCATCTGTTTTGTGGACTGTGGAAAAAAAAGTCCCTGTGGTTGACAGTTGGGAGGACCTAACTGTGATGGACAGAGGGGAGGACACATCTTTTGTGGACAGTGGGTAGGACGTCCCTGTGTTGGATTGTGGAAAGGACATCACTTTGATGGACAGTAGAGAGGACCTCCTTGTGGTGGACGTTGGGAAGGATGTCCATGTTGTGGAAAGTGAGGACAATATTTCTGTGGTGGACCGTTGAAATGACGTCTCTGTGATGGACCGTGGAGAGGACCTCTTTGTTGTAGACAGTGGGTACTATGTCCCTGTGGTAGACAGTGTGTAGTATGATCCTGTGGTGTACACTGGGAAGGACATCCCGGGAGTCAATATTGGGAAGGACCTCATTGTGGTGAACAGTGGAAAAAAATCCCTGTTGTAGACAGTGGGGAGGACATCCCTGTGGTGGACAGGGGGAAGGACATCTCTGTGGTGGACAGTGAAGAGGACTTTTCTGTGTTAGACTTTTGGGATGACATCCCTGTGGTGAATAGTGGAAAAGACGTTTCTTTGGTGGATAGTGGGGAGGATGTCCCTGTCATAGAGTGTACAGAGGATAACTCTGGGTGGAGGGTGTTGCTGACATCCCTGGTGTGCAAAGGATGATATCCCTATGGTGCACAGTGGTGAGGATATCCCTGTTGTGCACAGGAAATTGTCTCTGTTGTGCAAAGTGGGTAAGATGTCTCAGTGGTGAATGGTGAAAAGGATGTCACTGTGGTGGACAATTTGGAGGATGTCCCTGTGGTGGACAGTGGGAAGGACGTCCCTTTGGTGGACAACAATGAGGAATTCTCTATGGTGGACTGTATGAAGGACGTCCTTGTTGTGGTCAGTGGGGAGGATGTCCCTGTGATGGACAGTGGGGAAGATGTGTCTGTGGTGGACAGTTGAAAGGTGTACCTTTGGTGGACAGTAGGGAGAACGTCACTTTGGTGGACAGTGGGAAGGACATCCCTGTGGTAGTCAGTGGGTAGGATATACTTGTGGAGGGCAGTGGGTAGAATGTCTCTGTGGTGTACAGTGGGAAGGACATCACTGTTGTGGACAGTGGGGAGTATATTTCTGTGGTGGACATTTGATTTGATGTCCCTGTGGTGGACAGTGGAGAGACCCTACCTGTGGTGGAGATTTGAGAGGACCTCCCTGTGGTAGACATGGGTAGGACGTCCCTGTTGTGGACAGTGGCTAGTATGTTCCTGTGGTGGACACTGGGGAGGATGTCCCTGTATCAGACAGTGGAAAGAACATCCCTGTTGTGGAAAGTGGGGAGGACGTCACTGTGGTGGACAATGGAAAGCACATCACTTTGATGGACAGTAGAGAGGACCTCCCTGTGCTGGATAGTGGGAAGGAGGTCTCTGTGGAGGACAGTGGGAAGGACATTTATGTTGTGTACTTTCAGAAGCCAGGAACCTCGCCTCTTACCCTTACCATTCCCTCTCCCCACCTGCACAATGTGCCCTGCAGCTTCATCTCCCTAGCAACCACAAGGTTTGGCTTGACAGTTACAGATAGATTTATAGACTTAAAGCACGATTGAGTGAGACAGGATCATACCCTGTGACCTGCTTTCCTGGGGTAAGCTTCCTTTTCATTCCGTCCCATAAGAATGGGCCATTCACTGTCGAAGGAGGCATCTTTCATAAAGGATCTCAAAGAAACTCTGAGAGAGAGAGAGGAATTAGGGTTAAGAAAAAAGATCTTATAAGTTTCTTTGTGTTTATTGATGAAAAGTGTCCTTGGTTCATGATTGATGGTCCTATCATACACCCTAAGAAGTGGCAAAAGTTGGGTCGTGAACTAAATAAAAATTAAATGTGAAGGTGACGGTGCAGTTAATCCAACAATTTTCTCATTTTGGGGTATCATTAGGGACATTATTGAGGATGCTGACAGAAACTCATGTAAACGCCAGCTCTTGTCGGTCGCAGAATACTGCTTATCACAATTGCGTCCGGGCTCCGCTGGTTTCTCCTGCCCGACATCTCAGGCTTCTGTTCCTTTTACACATATTGATATGCCTCATGAGTCTCAGCTTCCCTCCTCGTCTGGTTCTCCTCATATTTATCCTTATTTGTCAGCTTTGGATTCCTCAACCCTGGCCTCGCCTGTGCTCCCTTGTCATAGTTCTGTCTCCACTGCTCCTTTGCCCACACAGTATGTGCCTTTAGCCACTGGCAACCCTTACATCTCTCATTCTCAAACTTCCTACTGTAATCCTGTTCTTCGGAAGCCCCCCCCAGCCTCTATGCTCGCCTTCCCCAGCCTCTTGGAGTTCCCGCCACCCCCACCTCAATCTCCTGCCGCTGCTGCGGCTGATACACAGCACTTGCCCCCTTCCCGCCCAACTTGCTTTGTCTCTTCCCCCGCCCTTCCAGCCCCAGCCTGCACTTCTGAATCAGAGCCTTTGGATTCTGGCACTACAGCTGTTTCTACGCTAACGCCAGTTCCCTTGGTCTCCACATCACTTCCTACATCTGCGGTTTGACTTTCCCTGCTACCCTGCCTGTTTCTCTCTCTGACATGAAGACCTGCCTTTCTTCTCAGGTCCATGAATTGGCAGACATTCTCCACCTTCAGGAGCAAATTTCACGGCTCTCAGCCCTTTGTTCCTCCTCTCCTGTGGAGGACTCTCAATGTTTGGTTTTCCCTGTCACTTGCTCTGAGGGTATCCCTCCTCAGACACCTGCGGCTCCTGATTCTAGCTCCTCACAGACCCCGCCACTCTCTCCCCCTTCCTGGGCTAGTGCTCAGCATTCAAAAAGCCACATGCCTGCCGCTCCTTCTTCCTCCTCATGACCCATGCCCCCTTCCTCTTCATGGTTCTCTCATAAACCTTCCCAGCCTTCTTGCCCACAATTGGGGACAGAGGCCGTCTTCTGGAGATGAGGATGAAACAGAGCCAGAAGGTGGAAGCAGGGATGAGGGCAGAGCTGTGACAGAAAATGAAAACATGTGCCCTATGGAGAATCCCACAATATTTAAAAAACTCTGCTTTAAACAGTTAGAAAAATTAAATTCGGCTGTTAGGAATTTTGGGCCCAATGCTCCCTTCACTCTTTCCCTTCTTGAAAGCCTTGGGGCAGGTGGATATTTAACACCCAATGAGTGGTTGACAGTTGCCCAGGCCATATTAACTGGGGGACAATTTCTCCCCAGGCAGGCTGATTGGGCAGATCATTGCAGGTCTCAGGCACAAGTCAATCTCTCAAGGTCATGCTCACCCTCCAATAAATGGACACTTGATAAACTCCTAGGTTGAGGGAAATATACCTCTAACCAAATACAGCAAAAATTTTCTCTGGGTCTCTTGGCTCAGTCTTCCTCAGCAGCTATGAGTGCCTGGAGAGCCATTCCCATGAAAGGCTCTGTCCTTTCCCCCTTGACCAAGATCATTCAGGGCAATCAAGAAGAATTTTCAGAATTTGTTGCCCACCTCCTGGAGGCAGCTGAGACATCCTTGGGACCTGGCCAGGGAGACAATAAACTTCTTCAGCAGCTTGCTTATGAAAAAGCTAACTCTGCCTGTAGGGCTGCCCTTTGAAGGAAATATAAAAATAAAGGTTTCTATGAGATGATTCATATCTGCAAGGATGTATATCCCTTTGCCCAGAAGGTCTCACAAGCCATAAATCTGGCTGTGGGAGCGGCCACTACAGCAACTAGTGGTAGGGCAAACGTATCCACCTGTTTTAGCTGTGGTCACCTGGGCCATTTTGCTAAACAGTGCCCTCAGGGTAAACCAATGGCTCAGCCCCCACCTAAATGGAAGGAAGAGCGTTAACTTCCAATGACCCCTTGCCCTCGCTGCAGGCTAGGCAAATATTGGGCTACTGCCTACCATTCCAAAACTGATATTTTGGCCAACCCCTCCCTCCCCTTCAGAGAAACGGGATGCGGAGCCAGACCCAGACCCGTTAGCCAGTCTCCTTCCTGCCAGCCTCGGGAAACAGCCAGGCAGGGCCACATCAAACCTTCCATCAACAATTACCAAACCAGCAACAGCCCTCTGTAGGGCTACCACAGGGAGTGCAGGATTGGACCTCTGTGCCTCCTCCAATACAATATTAGAAGCTGGAGGAGGAGTTCAGATGATCCCTAATGGTGTTTTTGGGCCTCGCCCACCCCAGACATATTATCTTATCTTGGGCAGAGCATCTGCCACCCTCCAAGGCATTACCATTTTCCCTTCAATCGTTGATAATGATTACTTTGTAGAAATTAAAGTATTGGCCACTAGTTCTAGAGGGCCCCTTCACATTTGCCAGGGACAGTGCCTTGCACAGGCCTTTCCCCATCCAGCAGACACCTCCACACCTTCCTTGGGCCCATCCCGGGGTGCTTCCATGTCTGATGTCTATTGGGTCTAAAGACTCTCACAAGAGTGCCCACAATTAAAACTGAAACATAATGGCCAAACTTTGAGGGCATACTTGACTCAGGAGTAGACTCCAGAGTTATTTCACAGGCCTCTTGGCCCTGTCAACCTTCTTTAACTCACATTCAAGGCATTGGCCAGTCCACCAACACCCTTCAAAGCTCCCAGTTGCTCACTTGGGAGGTTCCTGAGGGTAATACTGGACATGTTAGACCATTCATTGTACCTGGCCTCCCTATAAACTTTTGGGGTCAAGATATATTGAGTCAAATGGGAGTTCTTATGTTTAGCCCCTCTGCAGTTGTTACCCAAAAGTTGCTGGACCAGGGGTTCATCCCTGGACAAGGCTTGGGCAGATGCAACCAAGGGATCCTCACCCCAATTGCTGTTACACCAAAGACCTCACGCTAAGGACTAGGTTATAATTCAAATTTTTCTTAAGGACCATTGCTTCCCCTGCACGCAAGACAGATAAGATCACCTGGAAGTCAGATTCCCCTGTCTGGGTCGACCAATGCTCCATCCCTCAACATAAACTTTTAGCGGCCATGCAGTTGGTGCCGAAACAATTAGATGCTGGCCACATTGAACCCTCCATCTCCCCTTGGAATACACCCATTTTATGATACAAAAGAAAGGGGGCAGATGGAGACTGCTCCAGGACCTCAGAGAAATTAATAAGTGGAGAGAACAGAAGGGTATCCAGAGAGAGGAAAGGACAAAAGGGCATGCAGAGAGAGGAGAGAACAGAAGGGCATCAAGAGAGAGAAGACAAAAGGGAATCCAGAGAGAGGAGAAGACAGAAGGGAATCCAGAGAGAGGAGAGAACAGAAAGGCATCCAGAGAGAGGAAGGAGTAGAAGGGTATCCAGAGAGGGGAGAGGACACAAGGGCATCCAGAAAGACGAGAGAACAGAAGGGCATCCAGAGAGAGGATAGAACAAAATGGCATCAAGAGAGAGGAGAAGACTGAAAGGAATCCTGAGAAAGGAGAGAACAGAAGGGCATCCAGAGAGAGGAGAGAGCAGAAGAGCATACAGAGAGAGAAGAGGACACAAGGTCATCCAGAGAGAGGAGAGAACAGAAGGCCATCAAGAGAGAAGAGAGAACAGAGAGGCATCCAAAGAGAATAGAGGACAGAAGGGCATCTAGAGAGAGGAGAGAAGAGAAGGGAATCCAGCGAGAGGAGAAGACAAACAGGGAATCCAGAAAGAGGGGAGAACAGAAGGGCATCCAGAGAGAAAAGAGGACAGAAGGGCATCGACGGAGAAGAAAGGACATAAGGGCATCCAGAGAGAGGAGAGTGAAGAAGGGCATCCAGAGAGATGAGAGAACATAGAGGCATTCAGAGAGAATAGAGGACAAAAGGGCATCTAGAAAGAGGACAGAATAGAAGACAGAGGGGTATCCGGAGAGAGGAGAGAACAGAACGGGATCTAGAGAGAGAGGAGAAGACAGAAGAAAAGCCAGAGAGACTAGAGAACAGAAGGGTATAAGGAGAGAGGAGAAGACAGAAGGGCATCCAGAGAGAGGAGAGGACAGAAGGGCATCCGGAGGGAGGAGAATACAGAAGGGCATCTAGAGAGAGGAGAGGGGAGAAGGGCATCCATAGAGAGGAGAAGACAGAAGGATATCCAGAGGGAGGAGAAGAGAGTAAGGCATCCGGAGAGAGGAGAGAACAGAAGGGCATCCTGAGAGAGGAGAGAGCTAAACAGCATCCTTACAGAGGAGAAGACAGAAGGGAATCCAGAGAGAGGAGAGAACAGAAGGGCATCCAGAAAGAAGAGACAACAGAAGTGCATCAAGAGAGAGGAGAAGATAGAAAAAAATCCAGAGAGAGGAGAGAACAGAATGGCATCAAGAGAGCATCAAGAGAGAGGAGAGAGCAGAAGGGCATCCAGACAGAGAGGAGGACACAAGGGCATCCAGAAAAAAGAGAGAACAGAAAGGCATCCAGAGAGAGGGGAGTGAAGAAGTGCATCCAGAGAGAGGAGAGGACAGAATGGATCCAGAGAGAGGAGATTAGAGAAAGCCATCAAGAGAGAGGAGAAGAGAAATGCATCCTTGAAGATGAGAGCACAGAAGGGCATCCAGAGAGAGGAGAGAACAAAAGGACATCCAGAGAGTCTAGAAGACAGAAACACATCCACAGAGAGAGGAGAACACAAGGGCATTCAGAGAGAGGACCGAGCAGAACGGCATCCAGAGAGAGAAGAAGACAGTAGGGCATGCGGAGAGAGGAGAGAACAGAAGAGCATCCAGAGAGAGGAGAGAGCATAAGGGCATCCAGAGAGAGGAGAGAACAAAAGGACATCCAGAGAGTCTAGAAGACAGAAACACATTCACAGAGAGGGGAGAACACAAGGGCATTCAGAGAGAGGACCGAGCAGAACAGCATCCAGAGAGAGAAGAAGACAGTAGGGCATGCGGAGAGAGGAGAGAACAGAAAAGCATCCAGAAAGAGGAGAGAGCATAAGGGCATCCAGAGAGAGGAGAAGACAGAAGGGCATCCGGAGAGAGGAGAGAACAGAATAGCATCCAGAGAGAGGAAAAGACAGAAGGGAAGCCAGAGAGCCGAGTGAACAGAAGGACATAGGGAGAGAGGAGAAGACAGAAGGACATTCAGAGAGAGGAGAGGACAGAAGGGCATCCAGAGGGAGGAGAAGACAAAAGGGTATCCAGAGAGAGGAGAAGACAGAAGGGCATCCAGAGAGAGGAGAGGACAGAAGGGCATTCATAGAGAGGAGATGTCAGAAGGGCATCCAGAGAGAGGAGAGAACAGAAGGGCATCCAGAGAGAGGAGAGTGCTAAACGGCATCCAGAGAGAGGAGAAGAGAGAAGGGTATCCAGAGAGAGGAGAGGACAGAAGGGCATCCAGAGGGAGGAGAAGACAAAAGGGCATCCAGAGAGAGGAGAGGGAAGAAGAGAATCCCGAGAAAGGAGAGAACAAAGGGCATCCAGAGAGAGGAGAAGACAGAAGGGCATCCAGAGAGAGGAGAGGACAGAAGGGCATTCATAGAGAGGAGATGTCAGAAGGGCATCCGGAGAGAGGAGAGAACAGAAGGGCATCCAGAGAGAGGAGAGTGCTAAACGGCATCCAGAGAGAGGAGAAGACAGAAGGGTATCCAGAGAGAGGAGAGGACAGAAGGGCATCCATAGAGAGGAGAAGTCAGAAGGGCATCCAGAGAGAGGAGAAGACAGATGGCTATCCTGAGAGAGGAGAGAACAGAAGGGTATCCAGAAAGAAGAGAGATCAGAAGGGAATCCATAGTGAGGAGAGGACAAAAGGGCATCCAGAGAGAAGATAGAACAGAATGGCATCCAGAGAAAGGAGAAACAGAAGGGCATTCTGAGAGAGGAGAAGATATAAGGACATCCCAAGAGTAGAGAGAACCGAAGTACAGAGAGATGGTAGAACATTAGAGAATCCAGAAAGGATAGAACAGAAGCCCATCCATAGAGAGCAGATGACTGAGGGACATCCAGAGTGAGAAGAGAACTGAACGGCATCTGGAGAGAGAGGACAGAAGGGCATCCGGAGAGAGGAGAGTACGGAATGGCATCCAGTGAGAGGAGAGAACAGAAGGACGTCTAGACAGAAGAGAAGACAGAAGGATATCCAGAATGAGGAAAAAATTGCCGGGCATCCAGAGAGAGGAGAAGACAGGTCATTGGGAGAGATGAAAGAACAGAAGAGCATAGAGAGATAGAAAAAGACAGAAGGGCATCCAGAGAGAGGAGGGGACAGAATGGATCAAGGGAGAGGAGAGAACAGAAAGCCATCAAAAGAGATGAGAAGACAGAAAAGCATCCATGGAGAGGAGATGACAGAAGGGCATCCAGAGAGCGGAGAGAAAAGAAGGGCATCCAGAGAGAGGAGAAGTCAGAAACACATCCACAGAGAGGGGAGAAGAGAAGGGCATTCAGAGAGCAGAGAAAACAGAAGGGCATCCAGTGAGAATAGAGAATAGAACAGTATCCAGAGAGCGGAGAAGACAGAAGAACATCCAGAGACAGGAGAGAACATAAGGGCATCCAGAGAGTAGAGAGAGCAGAAGGGCATCCATAGAGAGAAGAAGACAGTAGGGCATCCGTAGAGAGTAGAGAACAGAATGGCATCCAGAGAGAGAAGATAGAGGGAAAGCTATAGAGACGAGAGAACAGAAGGCCATCCAGAGAGAGGAGAAGACAGAAGGGCATCCAGAGAAAGGACAGGATAGAAGGGCATCCAGAGGGAGGAGAATAAAGAAGGGGATCCAGAGAGAGGAGAGGGAAGAAGGGCATCCTGTGAGAGGAGAGAACAAAGGGCATCAAGAGAAAGGAAAGACAAAAGGGCATTCAGAGAGAGGAGAGGACTTGAGGATATCCAGAGAGACGAGAGAACAGAAGCACATTCAGAGAGATCATAGAACATTAGAGAATCCAGAAAGGGGATAGAACAGAAGCCCATCCAGAGAGAGCAGAAAACTGAGGGACATCTAGAGAAAGAAGAAGACTGAAAGGCATCTGGAGAGAGATTACAGAAGGGCATCCAGAGAGAGGAGAATACAGAATGGCATCCAATGAGAGGAGAGAAGAGAAGGGCATCTAGACAGAAGAGAAGACAGATGGATATCCTGAGTGAGGGGAAAATTGTTTGTCATCCAGAGAGAGAAGAAGACAGAAGGGCATCGGGAGAGATGAAAGAACAGAAGGGCATAGAGAGTGAAGAGAAGACAGAAGGGCATCAAGAGAGAAGAGAGGACAGAAGGGCATCCAGAGAGAGTAGAGCACAGAAGGGTATCCAGACAGATGAGAGAACAGAGAGGCATCCAGAGAGAATAGAGGACAGAAGGGCATCTAGCGAGAGGAGAGAAGAGAAGGGCATCCAGCGAGAGGAGAAGACAAACAGGGAATTCAGAGAGAGGAGAGAACAGAAGGGAATCCAGAGATAAAAAAGGGCAGAAGGACATCCAAGGAGAAGAGAGGACAGAAGGGCATACAGAGAGAGGAGAATGAAGAAGGGCATTCAGAGAGAGGAGAAGACAGAATGTATCCTCAGATGAGAGAACAGAAAGCCATCAAGAGAGAGGAGAAGACAAAAAGGCATCCATGGAGAGGAGAGGACAGAAAGGCATCCAGAGAGCAGAGAGAACAGAAGGGCATCCAGAGAGAGGAGAAGACAGAAACACATCCAAGGAGAGGGGAGAACATAAGGGCATTCAGAGAGCGGAGAAAACAGAAGGGCATCCAAGGAGAGTAGAGAATAGAACAGTATCCAGAGAGTGGAGAAGACAGAAGAACACCCAGAGAAAGGAGAGAACATAAGGGCATCCAGAGAGAGGAGAGAGCAGAAGAGCATCCAGAGAGAGAAGAAGACAGTAGGGCATCTGGAGAGAGGAGACAACAGAACGGCATCCAGAGAGAGGAGAAGACAGAAGGGAAGCCAGAGAGATGAGAGAACAGAAGGGCATCCAGAGAGAGGAGCGAACAGAACGGCATCCAGAAAGATGACAGAAGGGAAGCCGGAGAGACAAGAAAGCAGAAGGGCATAGGGAGAGAGGAGAAGACAGAAGGGCATCTAGAGAGCAGAGAGGACAGAAGGGCACCCAGAGGGAGGAGAAGACAGAAGGGCATCCAGAGAGAGGAGAAAGAAGAAGGGCATCCCAAGAGAGGAGAGAACAAAGTGCATCCAGAGAGAAAAAAAGACAGAAGATTATTTAGAGAGAGGAGAGGACAGAAGGGCATAGGTAGAGAGGAGAAGACAGAAGGGCATCCAGAGAGAGAAGAGAACAGAAAGGCATCCAGAGAGAGGAGAAGAGAGAAGGGCATCTGGAGAGTGGAGAGAACAGAAGGGCATCCAGAGAGAGAAGAGGACACAAGGGCATCTAGAGAGAGGAGAGAACAGAAGGGCATCAAGAGAGAGGAAAGAACAGAAGGGTATCCATAAAGAGGAAAGGACAAAAGGGCATCCAGAGAGAGGATAGAACAGACGGGCACCCAGAGAAAGGAGAAGACAGAAGGGCATTCAGAGAGGAGAGGACATAAGGACATCCCGAGTGAAAAGAGAACAGAAGCACATTCAGAGTTATGATAGAACATTAGAGAATCCAGAAAGAGGAGAGAACATAAGGGCATCTAGAGAGAATAGAGGACAGA
The DNA here is from genome assembly GCF_011762505.2 of Arvicanthis niloticus. Taxonomy (NCBI): domain Eukaryota; kingdom Metazoa; phylum Chordata; class Mammalia; order Rodentia; family Muridae; genus Arvicanthis; species Arvicanthis niloticus. The sequence goes on from NW_023044981.1 coordinate 210,014, forward strand.
AGAGCATATAGAGAGAGCAGAGAACAGAAGGGTATCGAGAAAGAAGAGAAGACAGAAGGGCATCTGGAGATAGGAGAAGACAGAAGGGCATCGAGATAGAGGAGAGGACAGTATGGCCTCCAGAGAGAAGAGAGAAAAGCAGGGCATCCAGAGAGAGGAGAGGGCAGAAGGGCATCCACAGAAAAGATGAAAGAAGGCCATACAGAGAGAGGAGAAGACAGAAGGGAATCTAGATAGAGGAGAGAACAGAAGGGCATCTAGATAGAGGAGAGAACAGAAGGGTATCTAGAGAGAAGAGGGAACAGAAGGGCATCCAGAGAGCAGAGAAGACAGAAGGGCTTCCAGAGAGAAGAGAAGAGAGAAGGAATCTAGATGGAGAAGAGGATAGATGGGCATCCTGAGAGAGGAGATGACAGAAGGGCATCCAGGGAGAGAAGAGAACAGAAGGTCATCTAGAGAGAGGAGAAGACAGAAGTGAATCCAGAGAGAGGAGAGAACAATAGGGCATCCAGAGAGAGAAGTGGACACAAGGGCATCCAGACAGAGGAGAGAACAGAAGGGCATCCAGAGAGAGGATAGAACGGAAGGGCATCCATAGAGAGAAGTTGACAAAAGGGCATCTAGAGAGAGGAGAGAACAGAAGGGCAACCAGAGAAAGGAGAAGACAAAAGGGCATCCAGAGAGAGGCGAGGACATAAGGATATCCTGAGAGAAGAGAGATCAGAAGCACATCCGCAGAGATGAGAGTACAGTAGAGAATCCAGAAAGAGGAGAGAACAGAAGCCCATCCAGATAGAGCAGAAGAGTGAAGGACATCCAGAGAGAGAAGAGGATTGAAGGGCATTGGGAGAGAAGAGAGAACAGAAGGGAATAGGGATAGAGGAGAAGACAGAAGGGCATTTAGGGAGAGAAGAGAACAGAAGGGCATCCAGAAAAAGGAGAAGACAGAAGGGCATTGGGATATAGGAGAAGACAGAAGGGCATCCAGAGAGAGGAGAGGACAGAATTTCCTCCACAGAGAAAAGAGAGCAGAAGGGCATCCAGAGAGAGGAGAGGAAAAAAGGCCATCCACATAAAATAGTACAGAAGGCCATACAGCAAGAGTAGAAGAGAGAAGGGCATCTAGATAGAGGAGAGAACAGAAGGGCATCCAGAGAAGGAGAAGACAGATGCGAATCCAGAGATAAGAGAGGATAGAACAGAATCCAGAGAGAGGAGAAGACAGAAGACAGAAGGGAATCCAGAGATAGGAGAGAACAGAATGGCATCTAGACAGAGGAGAGAGCAGAAGGGCATCTAGTGAGAGGAAAAGACAGAAGGGCATCCAGAGAGAGGAGAGAACAGAAGGGCATCCAGAAAGAGGAGTGAACAGAAGGGCATCCAGAAAGAGGAGTGAACAGAAGGGCATCAAGAGGGAGGAGAAGCAGAAGGATATCCCGAGAGAGGGGAAAACAGAATGGCAACCAGACAGAGGAGAGGGCAGAAGGGCATCCAGAGAGAGGAGAAGACAGAAGGGATGTTTCTGTTTTGAACTATGGAAAAGCACACCCCTGTGGTGGACATTGGTGAGGACGCCCCTGTTGTGGACAGTGTGAAATCATCTCTGTGGTTGACAGTCTGGTGGACATCTTGTGGTTGACAGGATGTCCCTGTGGTGAAGTGTGCTGAGGACAACTCTATGTTGTACATTGGTGAGAACATCCCTGTTGTGAACATTGGACAGGATTTCCCCGTGGCTGACCATGTGTAGGACATTCCCGTGGTGGACAGTGGGGTTGTGGTTTCTGTGCTGGACAGTGGGAAGTATGTCCTTGTGGTGGACAGTGAGGAGGACATCCCTCTGGTGGACAGTGGAATGGACATCACTGTGGTGGACAGTAGAGAGGACCTCCCTGTGGTAGACAGTAAGAAGGATATCCTTGTTCTGGAAAGTGAGAAAGACATTTATGTTGTGGATTTTAAAAAGGATGTCACTTTTGTGGACATTGGGAAGGACCTCGTTGTGGTGCACAGTGGGAAGGATATCCCTCTGGTGGACAGTTGGGAGGACATCCCTGTGGTGGACAGCTGGGAGGAACTCTCTGTTGTGGACAGTGGGAAGGACATCTCTGTGGTGGACAGTGAAGAGGAGCACTCTGTGTTGGATAGTTGGGATCCCTGTGCTGGACAGTGATGAGACATCCCTGTGGTGGACAGTGGGGGGGACGTTTCTGTGGTGCACAGGAAAACACTATTTTGGTGGACCTTGAGAATGATGTCCCTGTTTTGGAGAGTGCAGAGCACATCACTGTGGTGGACAGTGGTGATGATGACATTGTGGACAGTGGGGAGGATGTTCCTGTGGTGCACAAGAAAATGTCTCTTTGGTGGACAGTGGGAAGTATTTGCCTGGAGTGGAGAGTGCAATGGACATCTCTGGAATGGACAGTGGTAAGAACATTTCTGTTATGCACAGAAGAATGTCCCTGTGATGCACAGTGGAAAGGATGTTCCTGTGGTGAACAGTGGGAAGGATTTCCCACTGGTGGACATTGGTGAGGATGACCCTGTGGTAAATAGTGGTAAGGATGTCCCTGTGGTGGACAGCAGGGAGAACCTTTCTGTGGTGGACAGTGGGTAGGATATCCCTGTGATGAAAAGTGGGGAGGTAGTCACTGAGGTGGTCAATGGGAAGGACATCCCTGTGGTATAGAGTGATGAGTACTTCACTGTAGTGCACACTGAGGAGGACATGCCTGTGGATTACACTGTGGAGACATTCGTGTGGTGGACTATGGGGAGGACCTCCCTGTGGAGGATGTTTGTGAGGACTTCCCTGTTGTGGACAGTGGGGTGGATGTCAATGTAGTCGACAGATGGAAAGACGTCCCTGTGGTGGACAGTGGGAAAGATATTTCTTTGTTTTACAGTGGGAAGGACATCCATGTTGTGGACAGTGGGGAGGCCCTCCCTGTGGTGGACAGTAGGAAGGATGTCCCTGTAGTGGACCTTGGTGAGAACAGCCCTGTGTTGGACCATGTGGAAAACATCCCTGTGGTGGAAAGTCTGGAGGACGTCCCTTTGGTTGACACTGGGGAATAAGTCCCTGTGGTAGATAGTTGGAAGGATGTCTTTCTGGTGGACAGTGGGAAAAAACCCCTGTGGTGGATAGTTGGAAGGACGTCCCTGCTGTAAACAGTGGAGAGGACTTCCCTTAGGTGGACAGTGAGAAGTACGTCCCTGTGGTGGACAGTGGTCAGGATGTCTTGTGGTGGAGAGTGGTGATGATGTTTCTCTGGGGCAAAGGAGAATGTCCCTTTGGTAGACCTTGGGAATGATGTTTCTGTCGTGGATTGTTCGGAGAACATCTCTGGGGTAGACAGTGGTGAGGAAATCCATGGTGTGCACAGGAAGATGTTCCTGTGGTGCACAAGGGTGAGGACATCCCTGTTGTGCACGGGAGGATGTCCTTGTTGTGCACAGTGGGGAGGATGTCCTTGTGGTGAACAGTGAGAAGGACATACCTGTGGTGGAGAGCTGGGAGGAACTCTCTGTTGTGGACAGTGGGAAGGACGTCCCTGTTGTGGACAGTGGAAAGGACTTCTCTTTAGTGGACTTTGGGGAATACGTTCATTTGGTGGACAATGGGGAGGACGTACTTTGGTGGAGAGTGTTGAGTAGGTTTCTCTGGTGCAAAGGAGAATGTCCTTTGGTGGACATTGAATATGATGTCCCTGCCTTGGAGTGTGCAGAGGACATCTCTGGGGTAAAATGTGGTGAGGAAATTTCTGGTGTGCAAAGGCTGATGTTCCTGTGGTGCACAAGGGTGAGGACATCACTGTTGTGCACAGGAGGATGTCCCTGTGGTGCACAGTGGGGAGGATGTCCTTGTGGTGAACAGTGAGAAGGATGTTCCTGTTTTGGACAGCTGGGAAGACTTCTCTATGGTTGACAGTAGGAAGGACCTCCCTGTGATGGCTAGTGGGTAGGACGTCCATATGGTGGACAGTGGGGAGGACCTTCTTGTTTTGGACAGTGGGGAGGTCTTTACTGTTGTGGACCGTTGGAAGGACATCACTGTGGTGGACAGCTGGGAAGACCTCTCTTTTGTTGACAGTGAAAAAGATGTCCAGTAATGGACAATGATGAGGAGTGTGTTGGACAGTGCAGAAGACAGCCTTGTAAACTGTAGTAAGAACTTGTAGTAAGAACAAAGTTCCTGTGGTGCACAAGAGAATGTCTCTTTGGTGGACAGTGAGAAGGGTGTCCTTGTAGTGGGGAGTTCAGAGGACATCTCTGGGGAGTACAGTGGTAAGAACATCCCTGTTGTGCACAGGAGGATGTCCCTGAGATGTACAGTGGGGAGGACATCACTGTGGTAGACAGGCAGAAGAATGTTCTTGTTGTGGACAGTGGGGAGGACCTCCCTGTGTTGGACAATGTGGAAGATGTCCCTGTGGTTTACAGTGTGGAAAATACTCATGTTGTGGACAGTGGTGAGGACTTCCCTGTAGTGGATGTTGGAGAGGACAACCATGTTGTGTACAATGGTAAGTATGTCCTTGTGTTACACAGGAGGATGTCCCTGTGGTGGATATTGGGAAGGACACCTCTATGGTGAACAGTTGAAAGGATGTCCCTGTGATTTACAGTTGGGAGGACCTCCCTGTGGTGGACAGTGGAGAGAACTTTTCTGTGGTGGACAGTGGTATATACATGTTTGTTGTAAACAGTGGCAAGGACATCAATCTGGTAGACAGTGGAAAAGTCATCCTTGTGGTGGACAGTAGAGAGGACTACCCTGTGGTGGACAGTTGAAAGGAGGTCCCTGTGGTGGACAGTGGAAAGGTCATATATGTTGTGAACAGTGGGAAGGACGTCCCTGTTGTTGACATTGGGATAGACCTCATTGTGGTGGACAGTGGGAAGGGTGTGCCTCTGGTGGACAGTGGGGAGGACCTACTTGTGATGGACAGTGGGAAGGAGATCCCTGTTATGATCTGAGGAGAGGATATCACTGAAGTGAATAGTCTTAAGGATGTCGTCTTGGTGGACAGCGGGGAGGACTTTTCTAGTTTGAATAGTGGGAAGGATATCACTCTTGTAGACAGTGGGGAGCAAATCCAAGTGGTGGACAGTAGGGAGTATTTCCCTGTGATGGACAGTGGGGAGGATATTACTGTGGTGCACTGGAGATTATCCCTGTGGTGCATAGTTGAAAGGATGTCCATATGGTGGAGTGCGGAGGACATATCTGTTGTGGACAGTGGTTAGGACATCCCTGTTGTGCACAGGGGGATGTCCCTGTGTTGCACAGTGGGGAGGATGTTCCTGTTGTTTTCAGTGGGAAGGATTTGTTGTGTTTGATAGTTGGGAGGACATCCATGTTGTGGACAGTTAGGAGGATGTCTCTGTGTTGGAGAGTTGAGAGGATTTCACTGTAGTAGACAGTGTGGATGATGGCCTTGTGGACAGTAAGAAAAACTCTCCGGTGGCGCACAAGAGAATGTCTCTTTGGTGGACAGTGAGAATGATGTCCTTGTAGTGGGGAGTGCAGAAGACATCTCTGGGGTAGACAGTGGTAAAAACATCCGTGTTTTGCACAGGAGGATGTCCCTGTGGTGTACAGTGGAAAGGACATCCCTGTAGTGGACAGTGAAGAGGACTTCCCTGTGATGGACCATTGAAATGTTATCCTTGTGGTCGACTGTGGGAAGGACGTCCCTTTGGAGGACAGTGTTGAGGACAACAATGTGGTGGACAGGCAGAAGGTTGTCCCTGTGGTACACGGAGGGGAGGACCTCCCTGTGGTGGACAGTGGGTAGGATGTCCCTGTGGTTTACAGTGCAGAGGATATTCTTGTGGTGGACTGTGGTGATAACTTCCATGTAGTGCATATTGTTGAGGAAAACCATGTTGTGGACAGTGATAAGGATGTCCTTGTAGTACACAGGAGGATTTCCCTGTGGTGGACAGTGGGAAAAATGATCCTGTAGTGGACTGTTGGGGAGGAACTCCTTTGGGTGGACAGTTGGGAGGATGTCCCTGTGGTGCTCAGTGGGTAGGACCATTCTGTTGTGGACACTGTAATGGACGTCCTTGTGCAGGACAGTGGAGAGTAATTCCCTGTTGTGTACAGTGGGATGGATGTTTCTGTAATGGACATTTGGGAGTATATTTGTGTGGTGGACAGTTAGGCAGAGGTCCCTGTGGTAAGCAGTGGGAAGGAAGTCCTTTTTGTGGACAGTGAAAGGATGTCCATGTGGTGGACAATGGGAAAGACATCCCTGTTGTAGACAGTGGTGAGGTTATCCCTGTGGTGGACAGTGTGAAGGACGTCCTTGTGGTGGACAGCAGGGAGGACCTCTCTGTGTTGAACAGTGGTAAAGATGTCCCTGTGATAGACAATGATGAGTATGTTTCTGTGGTGGACAGTGGAAAGGGCGTCCCTGTTGCGGACTGTGGTGAGGACCTCCCAATCGAGGATATTGGAAAGGACGTCCCTGTGGTGAAGAGTGGAAAGGATTTTTCTGTGGTGGACAGTGGAGAGGACCTCCTAATGGTGGAAAGTGGAAATGATGTAACAGCGGTGGACAGTGGGTAGGACATATTTCTGGTGGACAGTGGGTAGTACGTTCCTGTGGTGGACACTGGGGAGGACGTCACTGTGGTGGACAGTGCGAAGGAGGTCCCTGTGGTGGACAGTGGGAAGGACTTTTATGTTGTGGACTGTGGGAAGAACGCCTCTGTTGTGGACATTAGGAAAGACCTCTTTGTGGTGAACTTTGGGAAGAATGTCCCTTTTGTGGACAGAGGTGAGGACATCACTTAGGTGGACAGTGAGAAGGACATCCCTGTGGTGGTCAGTGGGGAAGACCTTTCTTTTGTGGACAGTGGGAAGGACATCACTGTTGTGGACAGTGGGGAGGATGTCACTGGTTTGGACAGTGGTAAGGACATCCATGTGGTGGACAGTAGAGAGGACCTTTCTGTGGTGAACACTGGGAAGAAGGTCCATGTGTTGGACAGTGGGGAGGATATTTATGTTGTGGATTGTGGGAAGGACGTCAATGTTGTAGACATTGGGAAGGACATCTGAGTGTTGAACAATGGAAATCATGTCCTTCTCATGGACAGTAGGGAGAAACAATTAGATGGACAGAGAAGACCTACCTGTGGTGGACAATGGGAAGGACATTTATGTTTTAAACTGTGGGAAGAACATATCTGTTGTGGACATTGGGAAAGACCTCTTCTAGTGAACTGTGAGAAGAATGTCCGTCTTGTGGACAGAGGGGAGGACGTCACTTAGGTGAACAGTGTTAAGGACATTCCTCTGGTGGAGAATAGAGAGGATCTTTCTGTTGTGCACAGTGGGAAGTAGGTCTGTGTGTTGGACAGTGGGGAAAACATTTATGTTTTGGATTGTGGGAAGGACGTCCATGTTGTGGACATTTGGAAGGAGTTTTGTGTGGTGGAGCGTGGGAAGCATGTCCCTCGCGTGGAAAGTGGGCAGAAACACCATGTGGTGAACAGTGGGAAGGACGTCTCTCTTGTGGACATAGGGGAGGAGGACATCATTTAGTGAACATTGGGAAGTACGTTCCTGTTGTGGACATCAGGGTGTACATTTCTTTGCTGGACAGTGGGAAGGACATGCCTGTTGTGGACAGTGTGGAGGACATCGATTTGGTGAACAGTGGAAAGGAAATCCTTGTGGTGGACAGTAGAGAGGACTCCCCTGTGGTGTACAGTGGGAAGGAGGTCCCTGTGGTGGACCATGGAAATGATATGCCTGTTGTGGACAGGGTAGAGAACATCACTGTCGTGGACAGTGTAAGGGACATACCTGTAGTGGACAGTATAGAGCACTTCCCTGTGGTGGACAGTGAGAAGGAGGTCCCTGTGGTTGACATTGGAAGGAAATATATGTTGTGGACTTTGGGAAGGATGTCCCTGTTGTGGACATTGGGAAAGACCTTCTTCTGGTGAACAGTAGGAAGGATGTCCCTCTGATGGTCATTAGGAAGGAACTCTATGTGTTGGACAGTGGGAAGGATTTTCCCCTCTGGTGGACAGTGGAGAGGATGTACCTGTGTTGAACAGTGGAAAGGACGTTCTATGGTGGACAGTGGGAAGACTGTCCCTTTGGTTGGGAGCAGGGAGGTGCTCTCTGTGGTGGACAGTCGGAAGGACATCCCTGTGGTGGACAGTAAAAGGATGTCTCTTTTGTGCACTTTGGGGAAGATGTCCCTCTAGTGAACAATGGGAAGGACATACCCATGGTGGACAGTGGTGAAGACGACCCTGTCATGGACAGTGGTAAGGATGCCACTGTGGTGGACAGCAGGGAGAACCTCACTTTTGTGGACACTAGGAATGACGTCCCTGTGGTAAACAATGCAAAATATGTCCCTGTAGTGCACAATGGTGAGGACATCTCTCTTGTGCACAGGAGGATGTCCTTGTGGTGGACCATGTGTAGGACATTTCTGTTGTGAACATTGGGCTGAACATCCTTTTGGAGGAAGGTGGGGAGTATATCTCTGTTGTGTACAGTGGGATGGATGTTTCTGTAGTGGATAGTGGGGAACATATTTGTGTGGTGGACAGTTAGGAAGATGTCCCTGTGGTTAACTGTTGGAAGGAAGCTCTTTTTTGGACAACTAGAGGATGTCCATGTGGTGTACAATGGGAAGGACATCCCTGTTATAGACAGTGGGGAGGACATTCCTGTGGTAGACAGTGGGTAGGATATCCCTGTTGTGAACAGATGGATGTCCCTGTGGTGCACAGTGGGGAGGATATTTCGGCCAACCCCTCCCTCCCCTTCATGGAAATGTTATGCGGAGCCAGACCCCTTAGCCAGTCTCCGTCCTGCCAGCACCGGGAAACAGCCAGGAAGGGCCACATCAAACCTTCCATCAACAGCTCCCAAACCAGCCACAGTCCTCTGTAGGGCTACCCCAGGGAGTGCAGGATTGGACCTCTGTGCCTCCTCCAATACAATACTAGAAGCTGGAGGAGGAGTTCAGATGATCACTAATGGTGTCTTTGGGCCTCCCCCAACCCAGACTTATTATCTTATCTTGGGCAGAGCATCTGCCACACTCCAAGGCATTACCATTTTCCCTTCAATCGTTGATAACGATTACTCTGGAGAAATTAATGTATTGGCCACTAGTTCTAGAGGGCCCCTTCACATTCGCCAGGGAAAGTGCCTTGCACAGGCCTTTCCCCTTCCAGTAGACATCTCCACACCTTCCTTGGGCCCATCCCAGGGTGCTTCCAGCCCTGAGTTTTCTGATGTCTATTAGGTCTAAAGACTCTCACAAGAGTGCCCACAATTGAAACTGAAACTTAATGGCAAAAACTTTGAGGGCATACTTGACACAGGAGCGGACTACAGAGTTATTTCACAGGCCTCTTGGCCCTCCTCTTGGCCCTGTCAGCCTTCTTTAACTCACCTTAAAGGCATTGGCCAGTCCACCAACACCATTCAAAGCTCCCAGATGCTCACTTGAGAGGATCCTGAGGGTAATACTGGACATGTTAGACCATTCATTGTACCTGGCCTCCCTATAAACTTATGGGGTCGAGATATATTGAGTCAAATGGGAGTTCTTATGTTTAGCCCCTCTGCAGTTGTTACCCACCAGATGCTGGACCAGGGGTTCATCCCTGGACAAGGCTTGGGCAGATGCAACCAAGGGATCCCCACCCCAAGTGCTGTTACACCAAAGACCTCACGCTCAGGACTAGGTTATGATTCAAATTTTTCTTAAGGACCATTGCTCCCCCTGCACGCAAGACAGATAAGATCACCTGGAAGTCAGATTACCCTGTCTGGGTCGACAAATGGTCCCTCCGTCAACATAAACTTTTAGCGGCCATGCAGTTGGTGCAGGAACAATTAGATGCTGGCCACATTGAACCCTCCATCTCCCCTTGGAATACACCCATTTTTTTGATACAAAAGAAAGGGGGCAGATGTAGACTGCTCAGAGAAATTAATAAGACTATGGTCTCAATGGGAGCCATCCAGCCTGGCCTCCCCTCCCCTGTGGCAATACCTAAGAGTTACAATAAGATGGATATTGATTTGAAAGATTGCTTTTTCTGCATCCCCTTACACCCAGAGGATTGTAAACGTTTTGCCTGTAGCCTTCCTGTTGTTAATTGCATTGGGCCACCTCCATGAATTCAGTGGAGGGTCCTGCCTCAAGGCAGGGCCAATAGTTCCCCCCAAAAAAAGTTTGTGGCCCAGGCCATTGACCCTTTTCACCTTAAATACCCTGAGTTATATGTTGTTCATTATATGGATGACATTCTTCTGGCTAGCCCTGATGAGACCACCTTGCCCAGGGTGGGCCAGGGGTTGGTAACTGCCCTCCAAGGCCTCAGCCTGCAGATTGCCCCCAAGAAGGTCCAGCTACAGCTCCCACATTTATTCTTGGGTTTTGAGCTTCACCCCTCTAAGGTTCTCTCTCAAAAAATTGAACTTAGAAAAGATTCCTTACAAACACTTAATGACTTTCAACGTCTCTTGGGAGACATAAATTGGTTGCGCCCCTATCTAAAATTAACAACTGGAGAACTTAAGCCTCTATTTGATATTCTTCGAGGAGATTCTGACCCCTCCTCCCCCCGTGCCTTAACCCCTGAGGTCACCTCCGCCCTTAAGCACGTGGAGAAAGCCATTCAACAACAGACTGTTACCTATTATTCTCCAACCTCCCCCTTATGGCTATTGGTTCTTCCCACCATGTTTGCCCCCATGGGATTGTTGTAACAGACTAAACTTTTGTATTGGCTTCATTTGCCCACCATTCCTCCTAAAGTGCTACCTCTTTATCCTGCCTTGGTGGCACAGATCATAAGGATGGGAAGAGAGACCTCCCTAAAGCTCTTTGGTAGAGACCCTGACCTTGTCAGAATTCCCTATGATGCTGCTCAAGTTCGGTGGCTACTTCAGACCTCAGATGAATGGGCTATTAACTGTATTTCATTCCAGGGAAAGATATATAACCACTCTACCTCTGACAAACTTATCCAGTTCCTTGAACACCAAGCGGTGGTCTTCCCTAAAGTGACTAAGAACATCCCCATTACTCAAGCACCACTGATTTTAACAGATGGATCCTCCTCTGGTGTTGCAGCCTTTAATATAGGTGGACAGGTCTCTAAGTTTCAGACCAAATTTTCCTCAGCACAGTTGGTAGAATTGGTTGCTGTTATTCAAGTCTTTAAGACTTTCCCAGATTGTGCCTTTAATCTTTTTACTGACACTGCATATGTGGCTCAATCAGTGCCTCTCTTAAGGACTGTTCCCTTTACAAGGCTGTCTACCAATGCTTCCCTCCTCTTTTCTGAGCTTCAGGAGGTAATTTTAGCTAGATCCCATCCATTCTTTGTGGGTCACATACACTCCCACTCTGGTCTTCCTGGACCGCTAAGCGAGGGAAATGATCTCGTTGATAGGGCCAAAGGAGGGTCTCCATTAACCTTGGTGACCTTGGCCCTGCCTTCTGATCCTGTACAACAGGCACAAAAGGCTCACCAATAACATCATCTAAATGCCCAGACCCTCCGACAGATGTTCTCTATTACCAGAGAACAGGGACACCAGATAGTGTGTCAGTGCCAGGGATGTCTCACCCTCCTACCTGAGTTACATTTTGGGGGTGAACCCTCATGGCCTCACCCCAGGAGAGATATGGCAAATGGATGTTACTCATTTTGCCCCTTTTGGTAAGCTTAAATATATATACGTTTCTATTGATACCTTCAGTGGTTTTCTTTGCGCCTCACTACAATCTGGTGAGGCTACCAAAAATGTTATTAGTCATGTGATTTTTTGCCTTGCCTTTATGCCCATGCCTAAGATACTTAAGACTGATAACGGCCTTGGATATACCAGCGCCTCCTTCAAACAATTCTGTGCCCAGCTTAATATTAAACATGTTACTGGTATCCCATATAAGCCCCAAGGACAGGGCATTGTAGAAAGGGTACATCAGATCTTAAAGAACATGCTCTTTAAATTAAAACTTTCAAGGGGCATTTTATATCCCCAAAAGAGGAATCATAAAATCTTGTTAAATCATGCACTATTCGTTCTCAATTTTTTGACCCTTGATGAAAAAGGAAAGTCTGCAGCAGACAGATTCTGGCACCCTACTACAGCAGACTCCTATGCCAAAGTCATGTGGAAAGATCCATTTGCATATAAATGGAATGGTCCTGATATAGTCCTTATCTGGGGAAAAGGACACAGGTGTATGTATGATTCCAAGGAACAAAACGCCAGATGGCTATCAGAAAGACTGTGAAGTTGGCTAACTCTACCCCAGGGATACCCCTTGAGAATGGTTTTTAACTGTGCTTCCTTTCAGAAAAATGCATCCAGTTGCCTTGCTCCTCCTGCTCCTCATGTTCATACTTCAGATTTATCCAAATGTGATTATTAAACCCCAGCATTCCCCATACCAGATTTATAATTTTACTTGGGTCATAATAAACCAAGCAGGAGACATTGTTAATTCCAGATCTTCAATTGAAACCCAGCCTTCATGGCCCTTTTTTGAGATGGATCTTTGTGCTCTTGCCCTGGCAGCCAGTGCAGACTGGGGAACCGTCTCCCATTATTGGCCCCAAAGTCGGCTGGTTGATGCACCTAACCCCAATTATGATGGCCACCTTATAGTATGTAATTCCTATGATAGGATAGTCTCCTTGGCCAATGATCCATCTGGCCTCTATGTATGGCCTGTGCCTACACACCGCAGTCACTCTCAAAATTATAAATGTGGCTATAGCTCTGATTATTATTGTGCATCTTGGGGCTGTGAAACCACAAGAGATGCATATTGGAGACCCCACTCTTCCTGGGATCATATCACCTTAAGGAGAAAGTTTCTACCTACATATTTACAGGATAAACTAGGAATTAAGACCACCCAACCATTTAGATCCTGGTGGGAATTCAAATGGCGTGTCCCTCTTCCTATATCCTTTATGGATGTAGGGAGGAGTGAAGACTGGACAGGCCAAGGATATGAATGGGGCCTACGTCTAAGAGAGTGCTTGACCTTTACACTTACTTGCTCAGACCCAAGACTCATCTTTAGAATTAAGCTCCTTAAGAGTATCCCTAATAAAATTGTTGCTGCTGTGGGCCCTAATCCTGCCATACAGCACCCTCGGCCACCAGCCAAGCCTGTTCCCAGGCCTGGAATTACTGGTCCAGCCATTTTGCCTCTCCCCACCTCCCCCCAGGTTACCTCATTTCAGCCCACTATACTTGCGGGCCCTCCTAGCTCTGCGGACCTTATTATTTCTCTGGCAAATGCCTCACTTGAAGCTATTCATAATACCAGTGAATATCAATATCAAGAATATTGGATTTGTTTTTCGCCTACTCCCACTTTTTATGACGGAATAGCTGTTTTTTACCCCTCCCTCCTTTTCTGATAATAGCAATTTGTTATTATGGGCTACTTCACCTGAGGGAGGTCTCACTATTAGTTCCATCTCGGGCATAGGCCTCTGCCTTTTGGGGCACTCTATGCTTCCCCCGCCCAAGATTTGGTCTCTATTTGTAATCAGACATTGATTTAAAATAATACCTTTTTATATACCATAGCATCCAATGGTACCTATTTTGCCTGTGCCACTGGATTGACATTATATATTTCCAATTTTGATTTTTTAAAGACCAGAGATTATTGTGTAGTTGTTACCATTCTCCCTCATTTTTTATTCACAATTCAGTCTTTTCTTAATGTTCTGGATCAAAGTCTTTCCCTTAGGATCAAACAAAAGCCTCTGACAGCCCTTACATTGTCTATCATATTAGGAATCAGCGCTATTGGCACAGGTATTGGCATTGCTTCTCTAGTCACCTCCAATAATCATTATGCCCATCTTCAGTCTCTTATTGATAAAGATTTAAATAATTTGAGAGAAGGGATACAAGACATTAATGACTCTGTGCTTTCTCTTTCTGAGGTGGTGTTACAGAACAGGAGAGGACTTGACCTTGTCTTCTTTAAGGAAGAAGGTCTCTGCGTAGCCCTCAGAGAAGAATGTTGCTTTCACTCTGATAAGACAGGCCTTGTCCAAAATACCTTGGACAAAGTCAAAAAGAGTTTAGAGGAAAGAAAAAGAGCCAGAGAACAAGAGTTATGGTATCAAAATTGGTTCTCTACTTCACCTTGGCTTACTAACCTATTGCCTAGTATACTAGGATCCTTTGTTGGTATTTTATTATTTCTGTCTTTTGGCCCTTGGGTTCTTAACTGTCTCACAAGTTTTGTTACTAACCAGATTGATGCTGCCATCAAGAAGCCAGTTGAAGTTCATTACCATCAACTGAAGACTGAAGGAAATCCATAAGTGATTCTGCCAGGGACAGGCGCAGGTGCCAGTCACCCTGCCTTCCCCTATGGCTGACCCCTAGATTTCCACACCCTCAAGAAAGGTTCCTGGCATGCCTGGCTCTGCCCTCATTTCTCTCGCTAGGGAGACTGGACCCTGATACCCTGACAAATATTGGCTTTTTCTTAAACTAAAGCCTGCCTTTGATGTGGCCCTCTAATATCTGAGAGTCTTCCATTAAGACAATATTACACCCCAAATAACAAATGGCTGATAACCTAGGCTTTCACATAGGGATGTGTGAGAGAGAACAGAAGGGCATCTAGAGAGAAGAGAAGACAGAAGAATATCCAGAGTGAGGAGAAAATTGTCAGGCATACAGAGAGAGGAGAAGACAGAAGGGCATCAGGAGAGACGAGAAAACAGAAGGGCATAGGAAGAAAGGAGAAGACAGAAGGGCATCCAGAGAGAGGAGAGGACAGAAGGGCATCCAGAGAGAGGAGAGCACAGAAGGGCATCCAGAGAGAATAGAGGACAGAAGAGCATAGAGAGAGAGGAAAAGACAGAAGGGCATCCAGAGAGAGGAGAGGACAGAAGGGCATCCAGAGAGACAAGAGCACAGAAGGGCATCCAGAGAGAATAGAGGACAGAAGGGCATGTAGAGAGAGGAGAGAAGACGAGGGCAACAAGCGAGAGGAGAAGACAAACACTGAATGCAGAGAGAGGAGAGAACAGAAGGGCATCCAGAGAGAAAAGAGGACAGAATGGCATCCAGGGAGAAGAGAGGACATAAGGGCATCAGGAGATAGGAGAAGACAGAAGGGTAGCCAGAGAGAGGAGAGGACAGAATGGCCTTCAATAGAGAAGAGAAGAAAGAAGAGCATCCAGAAAGAGGAGAGGACAGAAGGACATCCCAAGAGAAGAGAGGACAGAAGCGCATCCAGGGAAATGAGAGAACACTAGAGAATACAGAAAGAGGAGAGAACAGAAGCCCATCCAGAGAGAGCAGAAGACTGAAGGACATCCAGAGAGAAGAGGAATGAAGGACATCCGGAGAGAGGAGAGGACAGAATGGCATCCAGTGGGAGGAGAGAACAGAAGGGCATCTATAGAGAAGAGAAGACAAAATGATATCCAAAGTGAGGAGAAAATATTTGGGCATCCAGAGAGAGGAGAAGACAGAAAGGCATCCAGGGAGAGTAGAGAATAGAGCAGTATGCAGAGAGCAGAAAACACAGAAGAACATCCAGAGAGAGGAGAGAACATAAGGGCATCCAGAGAGAATAATGGAGAGAAGGGCATGTAGAGAGAGCAGAGAACAGACGGGTATCCAGAAAGAGGAGAAGACAGAAGGACATCTGGAGTTAGGAGAAGACAGAAGGGCATCCAGAGAGAGGAGAGGACAGAATGGCCTTCAGAGAGAAGAGATAAAAGAAGGGCATCCAGAAAGAGGAGGGGGTAGAAGGGCATCCACAGAAAAGAGAAAAGAAGGTCATACAGAAAGAGGAGAAGACAGGAGGGCATCCAGATTGAGGAGAGAAAAGAAGGGCATCTAGAGAGGGGAGAGAACAGAAGAGCATCCAGAGAGCAGAGAAGACAGAAGGGCTTCCAGAGTGAGGAGAGAACCAAAGGGCATCTGGAAAGAAAGGAAGAGAGAAGGAATCTAGATGGAGAAGAGGACTGACGGGCGTCCTGAGAGGGAAGAGGACAGAAGGGTATCCAGAGAGAGAAGAGAACAGAAGGTCATCCAGAGAAAGGAGAAGACAGAAGGGAATCCAGAGAGAGGAGAGGACAGAAGGACATCCCATGAGAAGAGAGAATAGAATTGCATCCAGAGAGATGAGAGAACAGGAAGAGGAGAGAACAGAAACCTACCCAGAAAGAGCAGAAATCTGAAGACATCCAGAGAGAGAAGAGGACAGAAGGGCATCCCGATAGAGGAGAACACAGAAGGGCATCCAGAGAGAAAGAGGAAGAATGGCATCCAGTGAGAGGAGAGAACCAAAAAGCATCTAGAGAGAGGAGAAGACAGAAGGGTATCCAGACTGAGGAGAAAATTTTCAGGAATCCAGAGAAAGAAGAAGACAGAAGGGCATCGGGAGAGATGAGAGAACAGAAGGGCATAGGGAGAGAGGAGAAGACAGAAGGGCATCCAGAGGAAGTAGAGGACAGAAGGACATGCAGTGAGAGGAGAGCACCAAAGGGCATCCAGAGAGATGAGAGAACAGAAGGGCATCCAGAGAGAATAGAAGACAGAAGGACATATAGAGAGAGGAGAGAACAGAAAGCCACCCAGAGAGAGGAGAAGACAGAAGGTCATCTAGAGCGAGGAGAGAACAGATGCTCATCCAGTGAGAGGAGAAAACAGAATGGCATCCATGGAGAGGAGAAGTCAGAAAAGCTTCCAGAGAGAGGAGAGTGAAGAAGGGCATCTAGAGGAAGGAGAGACCAGTAGGGCATCAAAAGGGAGGAGAATATAGAAGGGCACCCAGAGAGAGAGAAGAAAACAGAAGGGCTTTCAGAGAGAGGAAAGAAAGAAGGGCATCCAGAGAGAGGAGAAAACAGAAGGGAATTTATAGAGAGGAGAGAATAGAAGGGGATCCAGAGAGTGGAGAAGACAAAAGCGAATCCCGAGAGAGGAGAGAACAGAAGGGAATCCAGAGAGATGAGAGAGCAGAAAGGCATACAGAGAGAGTAGAAGACAGAAGGGCATCCGGAGTAAGAAGGGAACAGAAGGGCATCAAGAGAGAGAAGAGAGCACAAGGGCATCCAGAGAGAGGAGAAAAGAGAAGGGAATCCGGAGAGATGAGAGAACAGAAGTGCATCCAGACAGAGGAGAGAGCAGAAGTGCATCTGGAGAGAGGAGAGAGCAGAAGGGCATCCAAAAAGAGGAGAATTCAGAAAAGCATCCGGAATGAGAAGAGAAAAGAAGGGCATCCAGAGAGTGGAGAGAACAGAAGGGCATCCAGAGAGAAGAGAAAACTGAAAGGCATCCGAAGAGAGGAGAGAACAGAAGGGCATCCAGAGAGAGGAGAAGACAGAAGTGCATCCAGAGGGAGGAGCGAACAGAAGGGCATACAGAAAGAGGAGAGAACAGAAGGGCATCCAGAAGGAGGAGAAGACAGAATGGTATCCAGAGAAAGGTGAGAACAGTAGGGCATTCGGAGAGAGGAGAAATCAGAAGGGCATCCAGAGAGGATAGGACAGAAGGGCATCCTGAAAGAGAAGAGAATAGAAGGGCATCCAGAGCGATTAGAGAACAGAACGGAATCCAGTGAGAGGAGAGAGCAGAAAGGCATCCAAAAAGAGGAGAAGTCAGAAGGGCATCCAGAATGAGGAGAGAAAAGAAGGGCATCCAGAGAGAGAGGAGAGAGCAGAAGGGCATCCAGAGAGTGTAGAAAACAGAAGGGCATCCGGAGAGAAGAGAGAACAGAAGGGCATCCAGAGAGAGGAGAAGACAGAAGTGCATCCAGAGAGACGAGAGAACAGAAGGGCATCCAGAAAGAGGAGAGAACAGAAGGGCATCCAGAAGAAGGAGAAGACAGAATGGTATCCAGAGAGGTGTGAGAACAGAAGGGCATTCAGAGAGAAGAGAAGACAGAAGGGCATCCAGATAGAGGGGAGTGAAGAAGGGTATCCAGACTGTGGAGAGGATATAAGGGATCCAGAGAGAGGAGAGAACAGAAAGCGATCCAGAGAGAAGAAATGACAGAATGGCATCTAGAGAGAGGAGAAAACAGAAGGGATCCAGAGAGAAGAGAGAACAAAAATCAATCCAGAGAGAGGAAAAGACAGAAGGGCATGTAGAGAGAGGAGGAAACAGAAGGGATTCCAAAGAGAGGAGAGATCAAAAGGCCATCCATGGAGAGGAAATTTCAGAAGGGCATCCAGAGAGAAGAGAATACAGAATCACATCCACAGAGAGGAGAGTACTGAAGGGCATCCAGAGAGCAGAGAAGACAGAAGGGCATCCAGAGAGAGGAGAGAACAGAAGAGCATCCAGAGAGATGAGAGGACAGAAGTTCATGTAAAGAGGAGAGAATGAAAGGGCATCCAGAGAGAGGAGAGAAGAGAAGGGCATCCAGAGAGAGAAGAAGACAGAAGGGCATGCAGAGAGAGGAGAGGACAGAAGGGCATCAAGAGAGAGGAGAGTACAGAAGGGCATCCAGAGAGCAGAGAAGACAGAAGGGCTTCCAGAGAGAGGAGAGAACAGAAGGGCATCTGGAAATAGGAGAAGAGAGATGGCATCTAGATCTAGGAGAGGACAGACAGTCATCCAGAGAAACGAGAGGACAGAAGGTTATCCAGGGACAGAAGAGAACAGAAGGGAATCCAGAGAGAAGAGAAGGCAGAAGGGAATTCAAGGAGATGAGAGAACAGAAGGGCAATCAGAGAGAGAAGAGGACACAAGGGCATCCAGAGAGATGAGAGAACAAAAGTGCATTCAGAGAGAGGATAGAACAGAAGGGTATCCAGAGACAGGAGAGGACAAATTGGCATCCATAGAGACGAGAGAACAGAAGCACATCCAGAGAGATGAAAGAGCAGGAGAGAATTCAAAAAGTGGAGAGAACAGAAGCCCATTCAGAGAGATCAGAAGACTGAAGGACATCCAGGGAGAGAAGAGGACAGAAGGGCATCCAGAGAGAGGAGAGGACAGAATGGCATCCAGTGAGACAAGAGAACAGTAGGGCATCTAGATAGAGGAGAAAACAGAAGGGTATCCAGAGTGAGGAGAAAATTGTCGGCTTCTAGAGAGAGGAGAATATAGAAGGGCATTTGGAGAGACGAGAGAAAAAAAACAGCATAGGGAGAAAGGAGAAGACAGAAAGTAATCCAGAGAGACAAAAGAACAGAAAGGCATCCAGAAGAAAAGAGGACAGAATGGCATCTAGTGAGAGAATTGAAGAGAAGGGTATCCAGAGAGAGGAGAAGACAAAAAGGGAATTTAGAGAGAGGAGAAAACTGAGGGTATGCAGAGAGAGGAGAAGACAGAAAGGAAGCTGGAGAGATGAGAGAACAGAAGGGCATAGGGAGACCGAAGACAGAAGGGCTTCCAGAGAGATTAGAGGACAGAGGGCATCCAGGGGGAGGAGAAGACAGAAGGGCATCCAGAGACAAGTGTGGGAAGAAGGGCAACCCGAGATAGGAGAGAACAAAAGGCATCCAGAGAGAGGAGAAAACAGAAGGGCATCCGGAGAGGGGAGAGAACAGAAGGCCATCCAGAGAGAGGGTAAGACAGAAGGACATTGGAGAGAGGAGAGAACAGAAGGGCAACCAGAGAGAGGAGAGAGCAGAAGGGCATCCAGAAGGAGGAGAAGACAGAAGGGCAACCAGAGACAGGAGAAGACAGAAGGGCAACCGGAGAGAGGAGAAAACAGAAGGGCATCAAGAGATAGGAGAGAACAGAATGGTATCCCTAGAGAGGAGAGGACCAAAGGGCATCCAGAGAGAGCAGAGAACAGAAAAGCATCCATAGAAATGAGAAGATAGAAGGGCATCCAGAGAGAGGATAGGTCATAAGGACATACCGAGAGAAGAAAGAACAGAAGCACATACAGAGAAATGAGAGAGCATTAGAGAATCCAGAACGAGGAGAGTACAGAAGCCAATCCAGAGAGAGCAGAGGACTGAAGGGCATCGGGAGGAGAAGAAGACAGATGGGCATCCAGAGAGTAGAGAGGACAGAATATCACCGAGTGAGAAGAGAGAACAGAAGGGCATCTAGAGAGAAGAGAAGACAGAAGGATATCTAGAGTGAGGAGAAAATTGTCGGGTATCCAGAGAAAGGAGAAGACAGAAGGGCATCGGGAGAGACCAGAGAACAGAAGGGAATAGGTAGAGAGGAGAAGACAGAAGGGCATGCAGAGAGACCAGAGAACAGAAGGGAATAGGTAGAGAGGAGAAGACAGAAGGGCATCCAGAGAGAGGAAAGTAAAGAAGGGCATCCAGAGAGAGGAGAGCACAGAAAGGCATCCAGAGAGACAAGAGAACAGAAAGGCATCCAGAGAGAATAGAGGACAGAAGTGCATCTAGAGAGAGGAGAGAAGAGAAGGGCACCCAGAGAGAGAAGAAGACAAAAAGGGAATCCAGAGAGAGGAGAGAACAGAAGGGCATCCATAGAGAGGAGAGTGTAGAAGGGTATCCAGAGAGAGGAGAGGACAGAAGGGATCCAAAGAGAAGAGAGAACAGAAATCAATCCAGAGAAAGGAGAAGACAGAAGGGCATGTAGAGAGAGGAGGGAACAGAAGTCATTCCAGAGAGAGGAGAGATCAGAAGGGCATCCATGGAGAGGAAAGTTCAGAAGGGCCTCCAGAGAGATGAGAAGACAGAATCGCATCCACAGACTGGAGAGTACTGAAGGGCATCCAGAGAGCAGAGAAGACAGAAGGGCATCCAGAGATAGGAGAGAACATAAGGGCATCCAGAGAGATGAGAGGACAGAAGTTCATATAAAGAGGAGAGAACAAAAGGGCATCCAGAGATGAGAGAAGAGAAGGGCATCCAGAGAGAGAAGACAGAAGGACATGCAGAGAGAGGAGAGGACAGTAGGGTATCAAGAGAGAGTAGAGTACAGAAGAACATCCAGAGGAAGGAGAATACAGAAGGGCACCCAGAGAGAGGA
Source organism: Arvicanthis niloticus (assembly GCF_011762505.2). Classification (NCBI taxonomy): domain Eukaryota; kingdom Metazoa; phylum Chordata; class Mammalia; order Rodentia; family Muridae; genus Arvicanthis; species Arvicanthis niloticus. The sequence continues at coordinate 230,997 of NW_023044981.1, forward strand.
GAGGACAGAAGGGCATCTAGAGTGAGCATAGAACAGAAGTGCATGCAGAAAGAGGAGAAGACATAAGGGCATTGGGAGATAGGAAAAGACAGAAGGGCATCCAGACAGAGGAGAGGACGGAATGGCCTGCAGAGAGAAGAGAAGGCAGAAGGGCATCCAGAGAGAGGAGAGAACATTAGGGCATGCAGAGAGAAAAGAAGACAGAAGGAAACCTACAGTGAGCAAAGAATTGCAGGACATCCAGAGAGAGGAGAAGAGAGAAGGACATCGGAAGAGAAAAGAGAAGAGAAGGGCATCGGAAAAGACGAGAAGACAGAACGGCATCCAGAGAGTGGAGAAGAAAGAAGGGCATCCAGAGAGAGGAGAAGACAGAAGGACATCTGAAGAGAGGAGAGAAGAGAAGGGCATGGGAGAGAGGAGAAGATAGAAGGGCATCCAGACAGAGGAGATGAAAGAAAGGCATCCAAAGAGAAGAAGACAGAAGGGAATCCATAGAGAGGAGTGAATAGAAGGGCATCCAGAGAGAGGAGAAGACAGAAGAAAATCCAGAGAGAGGAGAGAACAGAATGGAATCCAGAGAGAGGAGAGAGAAGGGCATCCGTAGAGTGGGGAAGACAGAAGGGAATCCAGAGAGAGGAGAGAACAGAACGGAATCTAGAGAGAGGAGAGAGAAGGGCATCCATAGAGTGGAGAAGACAGAAGGGCATCCGGAGAGAGGAGAAAACCAAAGGGCATCCAGATAGAGGAGAGAGCAGAATGGTATCCAGAGAGAGGAGAAATCAGAAGGGCATCCAGAGAGAGGAGAGAACAGAAGGGCATCCAGAATGAGGAGAGAACAGAATGGCATCCAGAAGGAGGAGAAGACAGAATGGAAACCAGAGAGAGAGGGAAGAGACGGGCATTTGGAGAGAGGAGAAGACAGAAGGGCATCCAGAGAGGAGAGGACAGAAGGGCATCTGGAAAGATTAGAGAACAGAAGGGCATCCAGAGAGAGAAGAAGACAGAAGTGCATCCAGAGAGAGAAGAAAACAGAAGAGCATCCAGAGAAAGGAGAGAACAGAAAAGGATCCAGAGAGAGAAGAGGACTGAAGGGCATCCAGAGAGAGGAGAGAACAGAAGGGCATCCAGAGAGAGTAGAGAACAGAAGGGTATCCATAGAGAGGAAAGAACAAAAGGGCATCCAGAGAGATGAGAGAACAGAAGTGCCTCCAGAAAGAAGAGAGAGCAGAAGAGCATCCAGAGAGAGGAAAGTGAAGAAGGACATCCAGGGAGTGGAGAGGACAGAAGGGATCCAGAGAAAGGAGAGAACAGAATGCCATCCAGAGAGGAGAAGACAGAAGGGCATCCATGGAGAGAGGAGGTCAGAAGGGCATCCAGAGAGAGTATAGAACAGAACGATATTCAGAGAGAGGAGAAGACAGAAACATATCCACAGAGAGAAGGGAACACAAAGGCATCCAGAGAGCAGAGAAGACAGGAGGGCATCGGGAGATAGAAGAAGAAAGAAGGGCATCCAGAGAGAGAAGAGGACAGAATGGCCTCCAGAGAGAAGAGAGAGCAGAAGAGCATCCAGAGAGAGGAGAAAACAGAAGGGCATCTAGATAGAGGAAAGAACAGAAGGGCATCAAGAGAGCGGAGAAGACAGAAGGACTTCCAGAGAGAGGAGAGAACAGAATGGCATCCAGAAAGAGGAGAAAAGAGAAAAGGCATCTAGACCTATAAGACGGCAGACAGGCATCCTCAGAGACAAGAGGACAAAAGGGCCTCCAGGGAGAGAAGAGAACAGAAAGGCATCCAGAGAGAGGAGAAGGCAGAAGGGAATCCAGAGAGAGAGAAGAGAACAGAAGAGCATCCAGAGAGAGAATAGGACACAAGGTCAATCAGAGAGAGGAGAGAACAGCAGTGCATTTAGAGAGAGGATAGAACAGATGGGTATCCAGAGAGAGGAGAAGACAAAATGGCATCCAGAGAAAGGAGAGAAAAGAAGGGCATCCAGAAAAAGGAGAAGACAGAAGGGAATACTTAGAGGAGAAAGGACAGAAGGGGATCCAGAGAGAGGAGAAGACAGAAGGGAATCCTGAGAGAGGAGAGGACAAAATGGCATCCAGAGAAAAGAGAGGACAGAAGGGCATCGAGAGAAAGGAGAAGACAGAATGGCATCTAGAGAGAGGAGAGGACAGAAGGGCATCTAGAGAGAGGAGAAGACAGAAGGGAATCCATAGAGAGGAGAGGACAAAAGGAGATCCAGAGAGAGGATAGAGCAGAAGGGCATACAGAGATAGTAGAAAACAGAAGGACATCCAGAGAGAGGAGAGAACAGAAGGGCATCAAGAGAGAGGAGAGAGCAGAAGGGCATCTAGAGAGAGGAGAAAAGAGAAGGGCATCCGGAGAGATGATAGAACAGAAGTGCATCCAGAGAGAGGAGAATACAGAAGTGCATTCCAAGAGAGGAGAGAACAGAAAGGCATCCAGAAAGAGGAGAGAACAGAAGGGCATCCAGAAGGAGGAGAAGACAGAAAAGAATCCCGAGAGAGGAGAGATCAGAAGGGCATTCAGAGAGAGGAGAAGACAGAAGGGCATCCAGAGAAGAGATGACAGAAGGGCATCCAGAGAGAGGAGAAGACAGTAGTGAATCCATAGAGAGGAGAGAACAGAAGGGCATCCAGAGAGAGGAGAAGACAGAAGTGCATTTGGAGAGAGGAGAGAACAGAAGGACATCCGGAAAGAGGAGAGAATAGAAGGACATCCTGAAGGAGGAAAAGACAGAAGAGAATCCAGAGAGAGTTGGGAACAGAAGGGCACTCAGAGAGAAGAGAAGACAGAAGGGCATCCAGAGAGGAGAGGACAGAAGAGCATCTGGAATGAGAAGAGAACAAAAGGATATCCATATAGAGGAGAGAACAGAAGGGCATCCAGCTAGAGTAGAGAACAGAAAGGTATCCATAGAGAGGAGAGGACAAAAAGGCATCCAGAGAGAGAAGAGAACAGAAGGGCATCCAGAGAAAGGAGAAGACATATAGACATCAAGGGAGAGCAGAGGACATAAGGACATCCCGAGAGAAG